>NW_023046250.1:0-64273 GCF_011762505.2 Arvicanthis niloticus
CTGGAGAGTTGGGAGGACCACCCTGTGGTGGACAGTGGGGAGGCCATTTCTGTGTGGACAGTGGTGAGGCGTCCCCTGTGGTGGGACATTGGATAGGACCATCATTTGATGGATAGTAGAGAGGCCCTCTTTATGGTGGACAGTGAAAAGGAGGTCCCTGTTGTGGACGTGGAAAGGACATATGTGTTGTGGACTGTGGTAAGTGAGGTCCCTTTGTGGACCTGGAACGGACATGGCCTCTTTTGGACAGGGAGGAGGACATCCCTGTTGTGCACTGAAAGGACATACATGAGTGGACAGTAAAAGATGCGTTTCCCTGTAGGTGGACACTCAGAAGAGGTCCTTGGTGTATGTGGACAGACATACATGTTATGGACTGTGGAAAGATGTCCCCTTTTGTGGACATGTGGGAAAGACCTCCTTGTGGGTGAACATGAAAAAGGATATAACTCTGGTGGGAAATTGTGGATGATCTCCCCTGTGGTGGACTGGTGGGAGATGTCCGCTGTGGTGGAGAGATGAGAGGTAGTCATTTAGGTGGACATGGTAGGACATCCCTGTGATGGATAGTAGAGAGGACCTCTCTGCGAGAACGTGAAGTTCCCAGTGGTGGAGAGTGGGAAAGAGGATTTATGGTTGTGATTGTGGCCCGGACTCTGTTGGCACATTGTGATGGACTTCTGTGGTGTCCCTTATATACAAGCATGTCCCTTTGATGGACAGTGGTGAGGACCATCATGTAGTGTAGAGTGGGACAGATGACCCTGTGGTGGACAGAGGAAAGGACATGATTGAATTGGACATTAGGAAGTACTTTCCAGTTGTGGACAGCAGGGTGTACCTTTCTTTGGTGGACAGTGGGAAGGACATGCCTGTTGTGTACAGTGTGTTGGACATCCCTGTGGTTGACAGTGGAAAGGACATCTCTGTGGTGGACAGTAGAGTGGACTTCACTGGGGTGGACAGTGGGAAGGAGGTCCCTGAGGTAGAGACTAAAAGGACATGCCTGTTTTGGACAGTGCAGAGGACATCCCTTTGGTGTACAGTGGAAAGGACATCCCCATAGTGGACAGTAAAAAGAACGTCCTTGTGGTGGACAGTGGGAAGGAGGTTCCTGTGTTGGACATTGGAAGGATATATATGATGTGCACTGTGGCAAGTATGTCACTGTTTTGGACATTGGGAAAGACCTTTTGGTGGACAGTGGTAAGGATGACCCCCCTGTGGACAATGGGGAGGATGTCCCTATGGTAGAAAGTAGGAAGGACATCCCTGTTATAATCTGTGTGGAGGATATCACTGAGGTGGACAGAGGGAAGGACGTCCCTGTGGTGGACAGTGGGGAGGATTTCACTGTGGTGGACCATAAGGAGGATGTTACTGTGGTGCACTGGAAAACGTCCTTGTGGTGCATAGCCAGAAGGATGTCCATATGGTGCAGAGTGCAGAGGACATCTCTGTGGTGGACAGTGGTTAGGACATCCCTGTTGTGCCTGGTTTGGAGGATGTTCCTGTAGTTTGCAGTGGGAAGGACTTCACTGTGTTTGATAGTTGGGAGGACATCCTTGTTGTGGACAGTTGGGAGGATGTCACTGTAGTGGAGAGTTGAGAGGATTTCACTGTGGTGGACTGTGCAGATGATGGCCTTGTATACAGTAAGAACAATGTTTCTGTTGTGCACAAGAGAATGTCTCTTTGGTGGACTGTGAGAAGGATGTCCTAGTAGTGGGGAGTGCAGAGGACATCCCTGGGGTGTACAGTGGTAAGAACATCCCTGTTGTGCACAGGAGGATGTCCCTGCGGTGTTCAGTGGGGAGGACATCACTGTGGTGGACAGGCAGAAGAATGTTCCTGTTGTGGACAGTGGGCAGGACCTCCCTGTGTTCGACAATGTATATGATGTCCCTGTGGTTTACAGTGTGGAGGATATTCATGTTGTGGACAGTGGTGAGGATGTCCCTATAGTGGACATTGGTGCGACATCCATGTTGTGGAGAGTGGTAAGATTGTCCTTGTGGTACACAGGAGGATGTCCCTGTGGTGTACAGTGGGAAGGACATCCCTTTGGTGAAGAGTGGAAAGGACATTTCTGTAGTGCACAGTTGGGAGGACTTCCCTGTGGTGGACAGTAGAGAGGATGTTTCTGTGGTGGACAGTGGGATGTACATGTTTGTTGTGGACAGTGTGGAAAACATCAATGTGGTAGGCAGTTTAAAGGACATCCCTCTGGTCGACAGTAGAGAGGACTTCCCTGTTGTAGACAGTGGGAAGGGGGGTCTCTGTTGTGGACAGTGTGAAGGACATATATGTTGTTCACAGTGGGAAGGATGTCCCTGTTGTGCACATTGGGAAAGACCTCTTTGTCATTTACGGTAGGAAGGGTGTGCCTCTGGTGGACAGTGAGGAAAACGTCCTTGTGTTGGACAGTGGGAAGGACATCCATGATATCATCTGAGGAGAGAATATCACTGACGGGGACAGTGGGAATGACATCCTCTTGTTGGACAGCGGAAAGGATCTTTCTGGTGTGAGTAGTAGGATAGACATCCCTGTTGTAGACAGTGGGGAGGACATCCTGGTGGTGGACAGTCGGGAGGATATCACTGTGATGGACAATGGGGAGAATGTTACTGTGGTGCACAGGAGAATGTCCCTGTGGTGCATAGTTGAAAGTATGTTCATATGGTGGAGAGTTCGTAGGACATCTCTGTGTTGGACAGTGGTTAGGAACTTCCTGTTGTGCACAGGAGGATGTCCCTGTGGTGCACAGTGGGGAGGATCTCCCTGTTATTTACAGTGGGAAGGACTTTGCTGTATTTAATAATTAGGAGGACATCAGTCTTGTTGACAGTTGGGAGGCTGGTCCTGTGTTGGAGAGTTGAGAGGATTTCACTGTGGTGTAAAGTGTGGATGATGGCCTTGTGGACAGTAAGGACAAAGTTCCTGTTGTGCACATGAAAATGTCTCCTTGCTGGATAGTGAGAAGGATGTCCTTGTAGTGGGGAGTGCAGAAGACATCTCTGGGGTGGACTGTGGTAAGAACATGCCTGTTGTGCACAGGAGGATAATCCTGTGGTGTACAGTGGAAAGGACATCCCTGTGGTGGACATTGTGGAGGAAATTTCTGTGGTGGACAGTTGAAATGACATCCCTGTGTTGGACAGTGGAGAGGACCTCCCTGTGGTAGACAGTGTGTAGGATGTCCCTGTGAATGACAGTGGTTAGTATGTTCCTGTTGTGGACACTGGGGAAAACGTCCCTTTGGTGGACAATGGAAAGAACATCCCTGTTGTGGACAGTGGGAAAGAAGTCCCTGTGGTGGACAGTGGAAAGGGCTTCATTTTGATGGATAGTAGAGAGGAACTCCCTGTGGTGAACAATGGGAAGGATGTCCCTGTGGTGGACAGTGGGAACCACATTTTTGTTGTGGAGTGTGGAAAGAACATCTCTTTTGTGGACATTGGGAAAGACCTCCTTTTGGTGAACTGTGGGAAGAATGTCCCTCTTGTGGACAGAGGGGATGATGTCAATTAGGTGGACAGTGGAAGGACATCCCTGTGGTGGACAGTGGGGGGACCTTTCTCTTGTGGACAGTGGTAAGGACATCCCTGTTGTGGACAGTGGGGAGGATGTCACTGGTTTGGACAATGGTAAAGACATCCCTGTGTTGGACAGTAGAGATGTCCTTTCTGTGGTGAAGAGTGGGAAGAAGGTCCATGTGTTGGACAGTGGAGATGACATTTATGTTGTGGATTGTGGGAAGGACATCCATGTTGTGGACATTGGGAGGGACCTCCATGTAGTGGACAGTGGGAAGCATGTCCCTCTCTAGTACAGTGGGGAGAAACACCATGTGGTGAACATAAAAGAAGATGTCATTTAGTGGCCATTGTGAAATATGTTCCTGTTGTTGACAGCAAGGTGTACCTTTCTGTTGTGGACAGTGGGAAGGACATGACTGTTGTGGACAGTGCAGAGGACGTCTGTTTGGTGTACTGTGGCAAGGCTATCCCTGTGGTAGATGGTGGGAAAGATGTCCCTGTGGAGGGCCGAGTGTAAAATGTCTCTGTGGTGGACAGTTGGAAGGACATCCCTGTTGTGGACACTGGGGAGAATATTTCTGTGGTGGACAGTTGAAATTACGTTCTTAGTCGTGGACAGTGGAGAAGACCTAATTGTGGTGGAGATTGGGGAGGACTTCTTTGTGGTAGACAGTGGTTAGGACGTCCCTTTGTTAGACAGTGGGTAGTACGTTACTGTGGTGGACAGTGGGAAGCACGTCCCTGTGGTGGACATTGGAAAGGACATCACTTCGATGGACAGTAGAGGGGACCTCCCTGTGGTGGACAGTTGGAAGTTGGTCCCTGTGGTGGACAAGAGGAAGGATATTTTTGTTGTTTACTGTGGGAAGAACATCTCTGTTGTGGACATTGGGACACACCTCCTTGTGGTGTACTGTGGGAAGAATGTCCCTCTTGTGTACAGAGGGGAGGATGTCACTTAGGTGGAGAATGGGAAGGACATTCCTGTGGTGGTCAGTGGGGAGGACTTTACTGTGGTGGACAGTGGGAAGGACATCCCTGTTGTGGAGTGTGGGGAGGATTTCACTGGTATGGACAGGGGTAAGGACATCCCTGTTTTGGACAGTAGAGAGTACCTTTCGGTGGTGAACATTGGGAAGAAGGTCCATGTGTAGGACAGTGGTGAGGACATTTATCTTTTGGATTGTGGGAAGGACGTCCATGATGTAGACATTGGAAAGAACCTCCGAGTGGTGGACAGTGGGAAGCATGTCCCTCTCGTGCACAGTGGAGAGAAACATCATGTGGTGGACAGTGGGAAGGACGTCTCTGTGGTGGACATAGGGGAGGACATCATTTAGTGGACATTGGAAAGTACATTCCTGTTGTGGACAGCAGGTTGTACCTTTCTGTGATGGACAGTGAGAAGGACATGCCTGTTGTGGAAACTACTGTGGACATGCCTGTGGTGGACAGTGGAAAGGACATCCCTATGGTGGACAGTAGAGAGCACTTCACTGTGGTGGACAGTTGGAAGGAAGTCCCTGTTGTGGAGATTTCATTGGACATACCTGTTGTGGACAGTGCTGAGGACGTCGCTGTGGTGAACAGTCTAAAGGACATACCTGTGGTGGACAGTAGAGAGGACTCCCTGTGGTGGACAGTGAGAAGTAGGTCCCAGTTGTGTACATTGAAAGAACATATATGATGTGGACTGTGGGAAGGACGTCCATGTTGTGGACATTGGGAAAGACCTCTTGGAGGACAGTGGGAAGGATGACCCCCTTGTGAATAGTGAGGAGGATGTCCCTGTGGTGAAAAGTGGGAAGGACTTCCCTGTGGTAGACAGTGGGAAGGGGGTCCCTGTGGTGGACAGTGGAAGGCCATATATGGAGAGAGGAAAGGATATCATTGAGGTGGACAATAGGAAGTAGGTTCCTCTTGTGGAGAGCTGGGTGTACCTTTCTGGGGTGGACAGTGGGAAGGACATGTTTGTTGTGGATAGAGCGGAGGACATCCCTGTGGTGAACAGTGGAAAGGACATCCGTGTGGTGGACAGTAGAGAGGACTTCCTGTGGTGGACAGTAGGAAGGAGGTCCCTGAGGTGGACATTGGAAGGACACATACAGTGTGGACTGTGAGAAATACGTCCCTGTTGTGGACATTGGGAAAGACCTACTTGTGATGGAAGGTGGGAAGTATGAAACTCAGGTGGACAGTGGGGAGGACATCCCTGTGGTGGACAGTGGAAAGGACATCCCTTTTATGGTCTGAGCAGATGATATCACAGATGTAAAAAAATGGAAGGAATTCCCTGTGGTGGAGAGAAGGGAGGACCATTCTATTTTAAATTTTGGCAAGGACATCCCAGTTGTAGATAGTTGGAAGGACATCCCAGTGGTGGACAGTGGGGAGGATTTCACTGTGATGGACAGTGGAAAGGATGTTACTGTGGTGTACTGAAAAATGTCCTTCTGGTGCATATTCAGAAGCATGTCCATATGCTGGAGAGTACAGACCACATCACTATGGTGGACAGTGGATAGCACATCCCTGTGGTCGACAGTGAAGAGGAATTCAATGTGATGTACATTGAAATGACGTCCATGTGGTCGACAGTGGAAAGGCCATTGTTTTGGTATACAGTGGAGAGGATGTCACTGTGGTGGACAGGCAGAAAAATGTACCTGTAGTGGACAGAGGGAGGACCTCCCTGTGGTGGACCATGGGTAGTATGTCCTTGTGGTTTACAGTGCAGAGGATATTTGTGTGGTGGACAGCAGTGAGGACTTCCCTGTAGAGCATATTGTTGAGGACAACCAGGTTGTGGACAGTTGTAAGAATGTCCTTGTAGTACACACGAAGATGTCCCTGTGGTGGACAGTGGGAAGGACATCTGTTTGGTGGACGGTAAAAAGGACGTCCCTGTGGTGAACAGTTGAGAGGACCTCCCTGTGGTGGACAGTGGGGAGGATGTTTCTGTTGTGGACAGTGTGATGGATGTCTCTGTGCCGGAATGTGGTGAGGACATCCCTTTGGTGGACAGTGGGGAGGATGTTTCTGTGGTGGAAAGTGGGAAGAATGTTCCTGTGGTGGACAGCAGGGAGGACATCACTGTGGTCTACAGTGGGAAAGACATCATTGTTGTGCACAGTGGACAGAATATTCCTGTAGTGCACAGATGTGAGGATGTCTCTTTTGTGCATAGGAGGATGTCCCTGTGGTTCAAAGTGAGGAGGATGTTCCTTTGTTGGACAGTGGGAAAGACGTCCATGTGGTGCACTATGAAGAGGTCCACTCTGTAGTGAACACTGTGGAGGATGTTCCTGTGGTGGACTGTAGAAAGGATGTCCCTGTGGTTCACATTGGTCAGGATTTCCATGTTGTGCACAGGAGGATGTCCCTGTGGTGAAGAGTGGGAAGGGTGTCATTGTGCTGGACATGGTGAAGATGACCCTGTGGTGGACTGTTTTTTGGATGTTTTTGCGGTACTCAGGAGGATGTCCCTGTGGTGGACAGTTGTGTGGACCTCCCTGTGGTGAAAACTGTGAAGAAAATCCCTGTAATGGACAGTGGGGAGGACATCACTGTGCTAAACTCTGGGAATAATGTCCTTTTTTGTGGACAGTGGAAAGATTTTCATATTGTGGACAAGTGAAGTATGTCCCTATGGTTGACAGTGGAAAGAACCTCCCTGTGGTGGACATGGGTAGGATGTCTCTGTGGTGGACAGTGGGGAGGATATACATGTTTAAAGTCAGGAGGACATCCTTGTGGTGGACAGTGTGGAGGACATCTCTTTGGTGGAGAGGGAAGAACGTCCCTGTGGTGGACAGCAGAAAGGACCTCGCTGTGGTGTAAAATGGGAAGGATGTCCCACTGGTGGACAGTCGAGAGGATGTACCTGTGGTTTACAGTGGAAAGTACATTCTATGGTGAACAGTGGGAAGACTGTCCCTGTGGTGGACAGTAAAAGGATGTCATTTTTTGTGCACATTGGGGAAGATGTCCCTCTGGTGAACAGTGGGAAGGACATCCTGTGGTGGACAATGGTGAGGACAACCCTGTGGTGGACAGTGCTAAGGATACCCCTGTGGTGGACAGCAGGGAGGACCTCAATTTGCTAGACAGTGGGAAAGACGTCCCAGTGGTGGACAATGCAAAGTATGTCCCTTTGGTGCATAGTGATGAGGACATCCCTATTGTACACAGGAGGATGTCCTTGTGGTGGACAGTGGGGAGGACCATACTCTGGTGGACTGTGGTGGACAGTGGGAAAAACGTCCACATTGTGTACAGTGGAAAAGATGTGTGTTGTGGATAGTGGGAAGAATGTCCTGTTGGTGGACAGTGGGAAGGATGTCCCTGTGATGGACTATGGGGGAGGAATTCCTTGGGGTGGACATTTGGTATGATGTCCCTGTAGTGGACAATGTGTTTGTCCTTTCTGTTGTGGACAGTGGGGTGTATGTCCCTGTTGTGTACAGTGGGATTGATGTGTCTGTAGCGGACAATTGGGAACATATTTGTGTGGTGGACAGTTAGGAAGACGTCTCTTTTGTAAACAATGGGAAAGAAGTCCTTTTGGTGGAGAGAAAGGATGTCCATGTGGTGGACAATGGTAAGGAAGTCACGGTTGTAGTCATTAGGAGGTTCCCCATTTGGTGGAGAGTGAGTAGAACATCCCTGTGGTGGACAGTGGGTAGGACGTTTCTATTTTGGAAAACTGAGAGGATGTTACCTTGGTGGACAGTGTGAAGGACGTCCCTGTGGTGGACAGCAGAAAGGACCTCTGTGTGGTAGACAGTGGTAAAGATGTCCCTGTGATAGACAGTGATGAGGATTTTTCTGTGCTGGACAGTGGAAAGGATAGCCCTGTTGTGGACAGTGGTTAGGAACTCCCTGTAATAGATATTGGGAAGGACATCACTGTGGTGATCAGTGGAAAGGATGTTTCTCTTGTGGACAGTGGAGAGGACCTGCTCATGGTGTAAAGTGGAAAGGATGTCACAGTGGTGGACAGTGGTGAGGGCGTTTCTGTGGTGGACAGTGGTGAGGAAGTTTCTCTGGTGCAAAGTAAATGTCCCTTTGGTGGACACTGGAAAGTACATCTCTGTGATGGACAGTAGAACCACACTGTGGTGGACAGTGAGAAGAACATTTTTGTTGTGGATAGTGGGAAGGAAGTCCCTGTTGTCGAAATTGGGAAGGACCTCTTTTTGGTGAACAGTGGGAAGCATATACCTCTGGTAGACAGCGGAGAGGACATCCCTGTGGTGGACTGGGAGAAGGACATCCCCATGGTGGACAGTGAAGAGGACATTTCTGTGTTGGACATTTGAGATGACATCCCTGTGCTGAATAGTGGAAAAGACATTTCTTTGTGCATAGTAGGGAGGATGTCCCTGTCGTGGAGAGTGCAGAGGACATCTCTGGGGTGGAGACTGTTGCTGACACCCCTGGTGTGCAAAAGAGGATGTCCCTGTGGTGCGCAGTGGTGAGGATATCCCTGTTGTGCACAAGAAAATGTCACTGTTGTGCAAAGTGGGTAGGATGTCCCAGTGGTGAACAGTGAAAAGGATGTCGCTGTGGTAGACTATTTGGAAGACGTCCCTGTGGTGGACAGTGGGAAGGACATTACTTTGGTGGACAACAGGGAGGACTTCTCTACGGTGGACTCTATTAAGGACATCCTTGTGGTGGTCAGTGAGGAGGATGTCCCTCTGATAGACATTGGGTATGATGTCCCTGTGGAGGGCAATGGGTAGAACTTCTTCATGGTGGACAGTGGGAAGGACATCCCTGTTGTGGACAGTGTGGAGGATATTTCTGTAGTGGACAGTTGGAAGGACGCCCTTGTTGTAGACAGTGGGAAGGACATCCCTTTGGTGGACAGTGGGTATGATGTCCCTGTGATGGACAATGAGTTGGACCTCTCTATGGTGGAGAGTGAGACGGATGTCCCTGTGGTGGACAATGGGAAGGACGACCCTGTTGTGGAAAGTGGGAAGGATGTCCCTGTGATAGACAGTGGGGAGGACATACCTGTGGTGAACACTGGTGAGGATCTTTCTGTGGTGGACTGGAGAATGTCCCTTTGGTGGACTGGGGGAAGGAGTTCCCTGTTTTGAAGAGTGCAGAGGACATCTCTGGGGTGAACAGTGGTGAAGATGTCTCTCATGTGCACAGGAAGATATACCTGTGGTGCACAGTCATGAAGATGACCCTGTTGTGCACAGGAGGATGTTACTGTGGTGCACAGTAGGGAGGATGTCCATGTTTTAAACAGTGGGAAAGAACACCCCAGTGGTGGACATTGGTGAGGACAACCCTTTGTTGGACTGTGGGGAAGCATCCCTGTGGTGGACAGAGAGGATTTCATCTCAGTGGTAGACGGGGGAAGGATGTCACTGTGGTGAACAATTTCGAGGATGTTCCTGTGGTTGACAGTGGTTAGGATGTCCATGTGATGGACAGTGTGGAAAATGTCCATGTGGTGGACAGTTCTAAGAACATCACTGTGGTGGACTTTGGGAAGGACATCCCTTTGGTGGACAGTTTGAAGGACATCACTGTGGTGGACAGTGGAAAGGACGTTCCTGTGGTGGTCAGTGGGAAGGACATCCCTGTTGTGGACAGTGGGGAGGATGTCCTTGTTGTGGACAGTGAGAAGAACGTTTATGTTGTGGAATGTAAAAAGGATGTCCCTTTTGTGGACATTCACAATTTCACATTGTGGTGAACAGTGTGAAAAATAACCTTTTGGTGGATAGTTGGGAGGACATCCATGTGGCAGACTGTGGAAAGGACATCTCTGTGGTGGACAGTGAAGAGAAACTCTCTGTGTTGGACAGTTAGGATGACATCACTGTGGTGTACTGTGGGAAGGATGTTTTTTTGTGGAGAGTGGGGCAAACATCCTAGTGGTGGACAGTAGGAAGGATGTCCCTGTGGTGGACATTGGTGAGGACGCCCCTGTGTTGGACCATTTGGAAAACATCTCTGTGTTGGAAAGTGGGGTGGACATCCATTTGGTTGACATTGGGGAGGATGTCAGTGTGGTAGTCAGTTGGAAGGAAGTCTTTCTGGTCGACAGTGGGAAGGACGTCCCTGTTGGGGACAGTGTAGAGGACTTCCCTTTGGTGGACAGTGCAGATTACGTCCCTGTGCTGGACAGTGGGGAGGATGTCTTATGTGGACAGTTGTGAAGACGTTTCTCTGGTGCAAAGGAGAACTTCCCTTTGGTGGACATTGGGAATAATATCACTATCGTGGAGAGTGTGGAGAACATCTCTGGAGTAGACAGTGGTGAGGACATCCCTGTTGTGCACGGGAGGATGTCCTTGTGGTGCAAACTGGTGAGAATGTCCCTGTGGTGAACAGTGAGAAGGATGTCCCTGTAGTGGACAGCTGCGAGGGATGTCCCTGTTGTGGACTGTGGAAAGGACTTCTCTTTGGTGGACAGTGGGGAATACGTTGCTTTGGTGTACAGTGGGGAGGACGTCCTGTGGTGGACAGTGGTGATGACATTTCTCTGGTGCAAAGGAGAATGTCCTTGGTGAACATTGGGAATGATGTCCCTGCTGTTGAGTGTGCAGAGGATATCTGTGGGGTAGACAGTGGTGAGGACATCCCTGGTGTGCACAGGAAGATGTTCCTGTGGTGCACAAGGGTGAGGACATCACTGTTGTGCATGGGAGGATGTCCCTGTGGTGCAAAGTGGGGAGGATGTCCTTGTTTTGAACAGTGAGAAGGATGTCCCTGTGGTGGACAGCTGGGAGGACCTCTCTGTGGTTGACAGTAGCAAGGACCTCCCTGTGGTGGACAGTGTGTAGGACGTCCATGTGGTGGACAGTGGGGAGGATATCCCTGTTTTGGACATTGGGGAGGATGTTACTGTTGTGGACAGTGGGAAAGACATACATGTGGTAGACAGCAGAGAGGACCTCTCTGTGGTAGACAGTGAGAAAGGTGTCCCAGTGATGGACAGTGATGAGGATGTTTCTGTGGAGGACAGTTGATTGGATGTTTTTGTGTTGGACAATGTAGAGGACCCTCCTGTGGTGGACAGTCTGCTGGACATGCCCATGTTAGACAGTGGAGAGGACCTCCCTGTGGTGGACAGTGGGTAGGACGTCCCTGTAGTGAAGAGTGGGGAAGATGTTATTTGGTGGATATTTGGGAGGTCGTTCCTCTGGTGGACAGTGTTGAGGATGTTCCTCTGGTGGACACTGGGGAGAAAATTTCTGTTGTGGTAAGTAAAGAGGACATCCCTTAGGTGTACATTTGAGAGCACATCCCTGTTTTATACAGTGAGGTGAACAACACTGTGGTGGACAGAGGTCAGGAATTCCCTGTGGTGGACAGTGGTAAGGATGCGCCTGTGGTGGACAGCAGGGAGGACCTCACTTTGTTGGACAGTGGGAAGGACATTTCTCTTTTGGACAACTGAGAGGACATTACTGTGAAGGATAGTGTGAAGGACGTCCCTGTGGTGAACAGCAGGGATTATGTCTCTGTGGTGAACAGTGGTAAAGATGTCCCAGTGATAGACATTGATGAGTATGTTTCTGTGGTGGACAGTGTAAAGGACATCCCTGTTTTGGACAGTGGTGAGGACATCCCTGTCATGGATATTGGAAAGGACATTTCTGTGGTGAAAAGTGGAAAGGATGTTTCTGTGGTGGACAGTGGAGAGGACCTCCTCATGGTGGAAAGTGGAAAGGACGTCATAGTGGTGGACAGTGGTGAGGAAGTTTCTCTGGTGCAAAGGAAGGTGTCCCTTTTATGGACAGTGGAAAGTACACCTCTGTGGTGGACAGTAGAGATAAACACATGTGGTGGACAGTGGGAAGAACATTTATGTTGTGGACAGTGGGAAGGAAGTCCCTGTTGACAATATTGGGAAGGACCTCCTTGTGGTGAACAGTGGGAAGAATATCCTTCTGGTGGACAGTGTGGAGGACATCCCTGTGGTTGACAGTGAAGAGGACTTTTCTGTGTTGGACATTTGGGATGACATCCCTGTTGCGAATAGTGGGAAAGACGTTTCTTGGTGGATAGTGGGGAGGATGTCTCTGTCGTGGAGAGTTCAGAGGACATCACTGGGGTGGACAGTGTTTCTGACGTCCCTGGTGTGCAAAGGATGATGTCCCTGAGGTGCACAGTGGTGAGGACATTCCTGTTGTGCACAGGAAAATGTCCCTGTTATGCAAAGTGGGTAGGATGTCTCAGTGGTTAACAGTGAAAAGAATGTCACTGTGGTGGACTATTTGGAGGATGTCCCATTGGTGGACACTGGGAACGATGTCCCTTTGGTGGACAACAGGGAGGACTTCCCTATGGTGAACTTTATGAAGGACGTCCTTGTGGTGGTCAGTTGGGAGGATGTCCCTGTGGTGGACAGTTTGGAGGCTGTCTCTGTGGTGGACAGTTGAAAGGTTTACCTTTAGTGGACAGTGGGAAGAACTTCCCATGGGTGACAGTGGGAAGGACATCCCTGTGGTAGACAGTTGGAAGGATGTCCCTGTGGCGGGCAGTGGGTAGAACGTCTCTGTGGTGTACAGTAGGAAGGACATCACTGTTGTGGACAGTGGGGAGAATATTTCTGTGATAAATAGTTGAGGATCTACCAGTGGGGGAGATTGGGGAGGAACTCCCTGTGGTAGACAGTGGGTAAGATGTCCCTGTTGTGGACAGTGGGTAGTACGTCCCTGTGGTGAACACTGGGGAGGACATCCTTGTGGTGGACAGTAGAGAGGACCTCCCTGTTGTGGAGAGTGGGAATGAGTTCCTTGTGGTGGACAGTGGGTAGGACTTTTATGTTGTGGACTGTGGGAAGAACATCTCTGTTGTGGACATCAGAAAATGCCTCCTTGTAGTGAACTGTGGGAAGAATGTCCCTCTTGTGGACAGAGGGGAGAATGTCACATAGGTCGACAGTGGGAAGGACATCACTGTGGTAGACACTTGGGAGGACATATCTGTGGTGGACAGTGGGAAGGATTTCAGTGGTTTGGACAGTGGTAAGGACATTTCTGTGGTGAAAATTAGAGAGGACCTTTCTGTGGTGAACAGTGGGAAGGACATCCATGTTGTGGACATTGGAGAGGACCTCTGTGTGGTGGACAGTAAGAACCATGTACCTTTCATGGACAATGGGGAGAAACGCCATGTGGTGGACAGTAGGAAGGATGTATCTGTGGTGGACATAGGAGAGGACATCATTTAGTTGACATTGGGACGTACTTTCCTGTTCTGGATAGCAGGGTGTACCATTCTGTGGTGGACAGTGGGAAGGACATGCCTGTTTTTGACACTGCAGAAGACGACCATTTGTTGGAGAGTGGAAAAGACATCCCTGTGGTGAACAGTAAAGAAGACTTCCCTATGTTGCACAGTGGGAAGGAGGTCCTTGTGGTAGATCATAGAAAGGACGTGCCTGTTGTGGACAGTGCGGAGGACATCCCTGTGGTGGACAGTGAGAAGGAGGTTCCATTGGTGGACAATAGAAAGGAATTCCCTGTGGTGGACAGTGGGAAAGAGGTCCCTGTGGTAGACATTGGAAGGATATAAATGTTGTGGACTGTGAGATGGATGTCCCTGTTGTGGACATTGGGAAAGACCACCTTGTGGTGAACAGTGGAAAGGATGTCCCTCGGGTGGACATTGGGGAGGAACTCCTTGTAGTGGACAGTGGGAAGGATGTTCCTGTGGTGGAGAGAGGGGAGGTGGTCAAGTAGGTGGACAGTGGTAAGGACATCCCTGTGGTGGATAGTGGGAAGGACATTTATGTTGTGGATTGTGGGAAGAACATACATTTTGTGGGAATTGGGAAGGACTTCTGTGTGTTCTACAGAGGCAAGCATGTCCCTCTGGTGGACAGTGGGTAGGACCACCATGTGGTGGACAGTGGGAAGGATGTCCCTGTGGTGGACAGAGGAAAGGACATCATTCTGGTGGACATTAGGACATATGTTCCTGTTTGGACAACAGGGTGCACCTTTCTGTGGTGGACAGTGAGAAGGACATGACTGTTGTGGACAGTGCGGTGGACATCACCGTGGTGAACAATGTGGAAGATTTCACTGTTTTGGTCTGCAGGGAGGATTTCACTGTGGTGGAAAGTGGGGATGATGTTACTTTGGTGCACGGGAGAACATCCTTGTGGTGCAAAGTCAGAAGGATGTCCATATGGTGGAGAGTGTGGAGGACATCTCTGTGGTGAACAGTGGTTAGAACATCCCTGTTGTACACACTGGGGAGAATGTCCCTTTTGTTTACAATGGGAAGGACTTCACTTTGTTTGATAGTTGGGATGACATCCCTGTTGTGGACAGTTGGGAGGTTGTCACTGTGGTGGAGAGTTGAGAGGATTTCACTGTGGTGGACAGTGGAGATGACGGATATGTACTCAGTAAGAACAATGTTCCTGTGTTGCACAAGAGAATGTCTCTTTGGTGGATAGTGAGAAGGATGTCCTTGTAATGGGAAGTGCAGAGGACATCTCTGGGATGTACAATGGTAAGAACATCCCTGTTGTGCACAGGAGGATGTCCGTGATGTGTACAGTGTGGAGGACATCACTGTGGTGGACAGGCAGAAGATGTTCCTGTTGAGGAGAGTTGGGAGCACCTCCCTGTGGTGGAAAATGTGAAGGATGTCACTGTGGTTTACAGAGTGGAGGATATTCATGTTGTGGACAGTTGTGAGGATGTCCCTGTAGTGGACATTGGTGAGAAAAACCATGTTGTAGACAGTGGTAAGGATGTCCTTGTGGTACACAGGAGGATGTCTCTATGGTGGACAGTGCGAACGACATCTCTTTGGTTAACAGTGGAAAGGATACCCTGTGGTGGACAGTTGGGAGGACCTCCCTGTGGTGGACAGTGGAGAGGATGTTTCTTTGGTGGACAGTGGGATGTACAGATTTGTTGTGGACAGCGTGGAATACGTCAATTTGGTGGATAGTGGAAAGGACATCATTGTGGTGGACATTAGAGAGGACTTCCCTGTGGTGGACAGTGGGAATCAGGTCCCTGTGGTGGACATTGAGAAGGACATATATGTTGTAGACAGTGGAATGGACGTCTCTGTTGTGTACATTGTGAAAGACCTCCTTGTGGTGGACATTGGGAAGGACATCCATGTTATGATCTGAGGAGATGATATCACTGAGGTGGAGAGTGGTAAGGACGTACTCTTGGTGGATAGAGGGGAGAACCTTTCTGGTTTGAATAGTGGGAAGGTCATCCCTGTTGTAGACTTTGGGGAGGACATCCTGGTGGTGGACAGTGGGGAGGATTTCACTGTGATGGACAGTGGGGAGGATGTTACTGTGGTGCACAGGAGAATGTCCCTGTGATGCATAGTAGGAAGGATGTCCATATGGTGGAGAGTGAAGAGGACAACTCTGTGGTGGACAGTGGTTAGGACATCCCTGTTGTGCACAGGAGGATGTCCCTATGATGCATAGTGGGCAGGATGTTTCTGTTGTTTACAGTGGGAAGGACTTCACTGAGTTTTATAGTTGGGAGGACATCCGTGTTGTGAACAGCTGGGATGATGTACGTGTGTGGGAGAGTTGAGAGGATTTCACAATGGTAGACAGTGTGGATGAAGGCCTTGTGGACAGTAAGGACAACTCTCCTGTGGTTCACAAGAGAATGTCTCTTTGATGGACAGTGAGAAGGATGTCCTTGCAGTGGGGAGTGCAGAAGACATATCTGGGGAGGACAGTGGTAAGAAAATCCCTTTTTTTGCACAGGAGGATGTCCCTGTGGTGTACAGTGGAAAGGACATCCCTGTAGTGGACAGGGAAGAGGACTTCCCTGTGTTGGACTGTTGAAATGACGTCTTTGAGTTCGACAGTGGGAAGGACATCCCTTTGAAGGACAGTGGAAAGGATATGACTGTGCTGGAGAAGCAGAAGGATGTCCCTGTGATGAACAGAGGTGAGGAACTCCCTGTGGTGGACAGTGGGTAAGATATCCCTGTGGTTTACAGTGAGGAGGATATTCATGTGGTACCAGGCGGTGTGGACTTTCCTGTAGTGCATATTGTTGAGGAAAACCAGGTTGTGGATTGTGGTAAGGATGTCCTTGTAGTACACAGGAGGATGTCCCTATGGAGGACAGTGGGAAAGGCATCTGTTTGATGGACCGTGGAAAGGATGTCACTGTGGTGGACTGTTTGGAGGACCTCCCTGTGGTGGACAGTGATGAGGATATTTCTGTTGTGGACAGTGGGATGGGTGTCTCTGTGCCAGAATGTGGGGAGGACATCCCTTTGGTGGACAGTGGGGATGACATTTCTGTGGTGGAAAGTGGGAAGAATGTCCATGTGGTGGACAGCAGGGAGGACATCTCCGTGATCTACAGTGAGAAGGACATCTCTGTTGTGGACAGTGGAAAGAATATTCCTGTGGTGCACAGTTGTGAAGATGTCCCTGTTGTGAATAGGAGGATTCCACTGTGGTGCAAAGTGAGGAGGATGTTTCTTTGGTGGACAATGGGAAAGATGTCCATGGGGTGGACTGTGGGTAGGTCCACTCTCTAGTGAACATTGGGGAGGATGTCCTTGTGGTGGACAGTGGAAAGGATGTCCCTGTGGTGCACATTGGTCAGGATGTCCCTGTTGTGCACAGGAGGATGTCCTTGTGGTGAACAGTGGGAAGGACGTAAATGTGATGGACATTGTTGAAGATGACCCAGGGGTGGAAAGTTTTATGGATGTCCTTGTGGTACACGGGAGGACATCCCTGTGGTGTACAGTGGAGAGGACCTCTCGCTGATGGACAGTGGGGAGGAAATCCCTGTGGTAGACAAATCGGTGGACTTCCCTCTGGTGGATAGTGTGTAGAACGTCCCTGTTGTGGACAGTGGGGAGGACATCCCTGTGCTAAACTGTGGGAATATTGTCCTTTTTGTAGACAATGGAAGGATGTCCATTTTGTGGACAAGGGGAGTATGTCCCTATGGTGGACAGTGGGGAGGACCTCCCTTTTGTGGTGTAGGATGTTCCTGTGGTGGACAGTGGGTAGGACCTTTCTGTTGTGGACAGTGTCATGGACGTCCTTGTGGAGGACAGTGGGGAGTATGTCCCTGTTTTGTACAGTGGGATGGATGTTTCTGTAGTGGACAGTTTTGAACATATTTGTGTGGATGACAGTTAGGAAGACATCCTTGTTGTAAAGAGTGGGAAGGAAGTCTTTTTTCTGGACAGTGAAAGGATGTCTATGTGGTGGACAATGGGAAGGACATCCCTGTTGTAGACAGTTGGGAGATTCTCCCTGTGGTGGACAGTAAGTAGGACGTCCCTGTGGTGGACAGCAGGGAGGACCTATCTTTGGTGGACCGTGGTAAAGATGTCCCTCTATAGACAGTCATGAGGATGTTTCTGTTGTTGACAGTGGAAAGGACGTCCCTGTTTTGGATAGTGGTGAGGACATCCCTGTCATGGATATTGGGAATGACGTCCCTGTGGTGAACAGTGGAAAGGATGTTTCTGTGGTGGACAGTGGAGAGGACCTCCTCATGGTGAAAAGTATAAAGGAAGTCACAGTGGTGGACTGTGTTGAGGAAGTTTCTCTAGTGCAAAAAAATATGTCCCTTTGGTGGACAGTGAAGGGGACTTTTCTTTGTTGGACATTTGGGATGACATCCCTGTGGTGAATAGTGGGAAAGATGTTTCTTTGGTGGATAGTGGGGAGGATGTCCCTGTCATAGAGATTGCAGAGGACATCTCTGGGTTGGAGTGTGTTGCTGACATTTCTGTTGTACAAAGGAGGATGTCCCTGTGTTGCACAGTAGTGAGGATATACCTGTTGTGTCAAAGAAAATGTCCCTGCTGTGCAAAGTGGGTAAGATGTCCCAGTGGTGAACAGTGAAAAGGATCTAATTGTGGTGGAGAATTTGGAGGATGTCCCTGTGGTGGACTGTGCAAAAGACATCCCTTTGGTGGACAACAGGGAGGATTTCTCTATGGTGGACTGTATGAAGGATATCCTTATGGTTGTCATTGGGTGGATGTCCCTGTGGTGGACAGCAGAGAGGACCTACCTGTGGTGTAGATTGGGGAAGACCTCCCTTTGGTAGACAGTTCATAGGTTGTCCCTGACGTGGACGTTGTGTAGTACGTTTCTATGGTGGTCACTGTGGAGGACATCCTATGATGGACAGTGGAAAAAACTTTCCTCTTTTGGACATTGGGGAGGAAGTCTCTGTGGTGGACAGTGAAAAGGACATCACTTTGATGGACAGTAGAGAGGACCTCACTTTGGTGGACAGTGGGAAAGAGGTTCCTGTGGTGGACATTGGGAAGGATATTTATGTTGTGGACTGTGGGAAGAACATCTCTGTTTTGTACATTGGGAAAGACCTCCTTGTGATGAAAAGTTGGAAGAATGTCCCTTGTGTGGAGAGAGGTGAGGACATCACTTAGGTGGACAGTGGGAAGTACATCCCTGTGGTGTACAGTGGGGAGGACCTTTCTGCGGTGGACAGTGGGAAATACATCCCTGTTGTGGACAATTGGGAGGATGTCACTTGTTTGGACAATGTTAAGGATATCCCTGTTGAGGACAGTAGAGAGGAACTTTCTGTGGTGAACAGTGGTAAGTAGTTCCCTGTGTTGGACAGTGGGGAGGACATTTAGGTTGTGGATTGTGAGAAGCACGTCCATGTTGTGGACATTGGGAAGGACCTCCATGTGGTGGACAGTAGGAAGCATGTCCCTCTCATGGACATTGGGGAGTACTACCATGTGGTGGACAGTGGGAAGGAAGTCTCTGTGGTGGACGGAGGGGAGCACATCATTTAGTAGATATTGGGAAGTACGTTCCTGTTGTGGACAGCAGGGTGTACCTTTCTGTGGTGGACAGTGGGAAAGACATGCCTGTCATGGACAGTGCAGAGGACGTCCTTTGGTGAACAGTGGAAAGGACATCCCCGTGGTGGACAGTAAAGAGCACTTCCATGTGGTGTACAGTGGGAAGGAGTTCCCTATGGTGGACATTGGAAGAACATATATGTTGTAGACTGTGGGAAACACGTCCCTGTTGTGGACATTGGGAAAGACATCCTTGTGGTGAACAGTGGAAAAGATTTTCCTCTGGTGGACATTGGGGAGGAACTCCCAGTGGTGGACAGTGGGAAGGATGTCCCTGTGTTGGAGAGAGGGGAGGTTGTCACTTAGGTGGACAGTGGTAAGGATATCTCTGTGGTGGATAATAGAGAGGACTTCTCTGTGGTGAACAGTCAGAAGAATGTCCCTGTGGTGGAGAGTGGTAAGGACATTTATGTTGTGGATTGTGGGAAGGACATACATGTTGTGGACATTGAGAAGGACCTCTGTGTGTTCTACAGTAACAAGCATGTCCCTCTGGTGGAAAGTGGGGAGGACCACCATGTGGTGGACAGTGGGAAGGACGTCCCTGGGGTGGACAGAGAAAAAACATGATTGAGGTGGACATTAGGATGTATGTTCCTACTGTGGACAGCAGGGTGTAACTTTCTGTAGTGGACAGTGGAAAGGACATGCCTGTTGAGGACAGTGCGGTGGACATCACTCTGCAGGACAGTGGAAAGGACATCCCTCTGGTGGTCAGTAGAGAGGACTTCACTGTGGTGGACAGTGGGAAGGAGGTCACTGAGGTGGACTTTGGAAGGACATATATGGTGTGGACAGTGGTAAAGACGTCCATGTTTTGGACATTGGGAAAGACCTGTTGGTGGACAGTGGGAAGGAACACCCTCTTGTGGACAATGAGGAGGATGTCCCTGTGGTGGAAAGTTTGAAGGATATCACTGTGATTGTCTGAGGGGAGGGTATCAGTGAGGTGGACAGAGGGAAGGATATTCCTGTGGTGGACAGCATGGAGGACCTTTCTGTTTTGAATTGTTGGAAGGACATCCTTGTTGTAGATAGTGGGGAGGACATCCCAGTGCTGGACCGTGGGGAGGAATTCACTGTGATGGACAGTGGGGAGGATGTTGCTGTGGTGCACTGTTGAATGTCCCTGTGGTGCATAGTTGGTAGACAATGTGTATGGTGGACAATGCGGAGGACCTCTCTGTGGTGGACAGTGGTTAGGACATCCATGTTGTGCACAGGAGGGTGGCCCTGTGGTGTTCAGTGTGAAGGACATCCCTTTGGTGGACAGTGAAGAGGACTTCCCTGTGGTTGACCTTTGACGACAGTGGGAAGGACGTTTCTTTGGAGGACATCACTGTGGTGGACAGGCAGAAAGATGCCCCTGTGGTGGACAGAGGGGAGGAAATCCTTGTGGTGGACAGTTGGTAGGATGTCCCTATGGTTTACAGTGTGGAGGATATTTGTGTGGTGGACAGCCAGGTGGACATCCCTGTAGTGCATATTGTTGAGGAGAACCATGTTGTGAACAGTGGTAAGGATGTCCTTGTAGTACACTGGAGGATGTCCCTCTGGTGGACAATGGAAAGGACATCAGTTTGGTGGACTGTGGAAAGGATGTCCCTGTGGTGGACAGTTATGAGGACCTCCCTATGGTGGACTCTGTGGAGGACATTTCTATTGTGCACAGTGAGATATACGTCTCTGTGGTGGAATGTGGAGAGGACATCCCTTTGGTGGACAGTGGGGATGACATTTCTGTGGTAGAAAGTGGGAAGAATGTCCCTGTGGTGGACAGCAGGGAGGACATCACTGTGGCCTACATTGGGAAGGACATCTCTGTTGTGGACAGTGGAAAGAATATTCCTGTGGTGCAGAGTTGTGAGGACATCCTTGTTCTGCATAGGAAGATGTCACTGTGGTGCAAAGTGAGGAGGATGTTTCTTTGGTGGAAAGGCGTCCAGGTGGTGGACTGTGGTGAGGTCCACTCTGTAGTGAACACTGGGGAGGATGTCCCTGTGTTGGATATGGGAAAGGCTGTCCCTGTGGTGCACATTGGTCAGGATGTCGCTGTTGTGTGCTGGAGGATGTTCCTGTGGTGAACAGGGGGAAGGACATCACTGCGATGGACATTGGTGAAGATGATCCTGTGGTGGACAGTTTTATGGATGTCCTTGTGGTACACAGTCGGACATACCTGCGATGGACAGTAGGGATGATTTCTCTCTGAAGGACAGTGGGGAGAAAATCCCTGTTTCAAGTGGGGAGGACATCCTTGTGGTGGACAGTGGGGAGGACATCTCTGTGGTAGACACTGGGAAAAAAATCCCTGTGGTGGACAGCGGAAAGGACCTCTCTGTGGTGTACAACGAGAAGGACATTCCTCTGGTGAACAGTGGAGAAGATGTACCTGTGGTTGAACATGGAAAGGACGTTCTATGGTGGACAGTGGGAAGACTGTCTCTGTGGTGGAGAGCAGGAAGGACCTCTCTGTGGTGAACAGTAAGAAGGACATCCCTGTTGTGGACAGTAAAAGGATGTTCCTTTGTACACATTGGGGAAGATGTTCCTCTGGTAAACAGTGGGGAAAACATCCCTCTGGTGGACAGTGGTGAGGAAGACCCTGTGGTGGACAGTGGGAAGGATGTCCCTGTTGTGTACAATGTGTAGGATCTTTCTGTTTTGGACAGTGGGATGGAAGTCCATTTGTTCTACAACAGGGAGGATTTCATATGGTGAACTTTATGAAGGACGTCCTTGTGGTGGTCAGTGGGAAGGATGTCCCTGTGCTGGACTGTGGGGGAGGAAATCTTTGGTGTTGACAGTTGGGAGGATGTCCTTGTGGTGGACAGTGTGTAGGATCTTTCTGTTGTGGACAGTGTGATGGAAGTTCCTTTGTTGTACAACAGGGAGGATTTCATATGGTGAACTTTATGAAGGATGTCCTTGTGGTGGTCAGTGGGGAGGATGTCCCTGTGGTTGAGAGTGGGTAGGATGTCTCTGTGGTGGACAGATGAAAGATGTACTTTGGGTGACAGGGGAATGACTTCCCTTTGGTGGACACTGGGAAGGACGTCCCTGTGGTAGACAGTGGGTAGGATGTCCCTGTGGATGGCAGTGGGTAGAACGTCTTCCTGGGAGGCAGTGGGAATGACATCCCTGTTGTGGACAGTGGGGAGGATATTTCTGTGGTGGACAGTGGGGTGGACATCCCTGTGGTGAACAGTGGTGAAAACGTTTCTGTGGTGCACAGGAGAATATCTCTTTGGTGGAACATAGGAAGGATTTTCCTGTTGTGGAGAGTGCCGAGGACATCTCTGGGGTGGACAGTGGTGAGGACGTCCCTGGTGTGCACTGGAAAATGTTCCAGTGGTGCACAGTCATGAGGACGTCCATCTTGTGAACAGGATATTGTTTATGTGGTTCACAGTAGGGAGGATGTCCCTGTCTTGAACAGTGGAAAAGAATACCCCAGTGGTGGACATTGATGAAGACAACCCTGTGGTGGAGAGTGGGGAAACATCCCTGTGGTGGACAGTGGGGTTTAAGTCTCTGTGGTAGACGAGGGAAGGGTGTCACTGTGCTGGAAATTTGGAGGATGTCCCTGTGGTAGACAGTGGTGAGGACGTCCATGTGATGTACTGTGGGGTGGATTTCTGTGTGGTGTACAGTTGGAAATATTTCCCTGTGGTGGACTGTGGGAAGGACTTCCATTTGGTGGACAGTGGGTATGATGTCCCTGTGGTGGACAGTGGTTTGGATCTCTCTATTGTGAACAGTGTGAAGGATGTCCCTGTGGTGGACAATGAGAAGAACAACCCTATTTTGGAAAGTTGGAAGGATGTCCCTGTGATGGACAGTGGGGAGGACATCCCTGTGGTGAACTGTGGTGTGGACCTTTCTGTGGTACACTGGATAACCTCACTTTGGTGGACTGTGGGAAGGATGTTCCTGTTTTGGAGAGTGAAGAGGACATCTCTGGGGTGGACAGTGGTGAAGATGTCTCTTGTGTGCACTGGAAGATGTCCCTGTGGTGCACAGTCATGAGGATGACCCTGTTGTGCACCGGAATGTGTTACTGTGGTGCACAGTAGCGAGGATGTCCATGTTTTGAACAGTGAGAAAGAACACTCCAGTGGTGGACATTGGTGAGGACAACCCTGTGGTGGACTGTGGGGAAACATTCCTGTGCTGGACAATGGGGTTTATGTCTCTGTGGTAGACTTGGAAAGGATGTCACTGTCGTGGATAATTTTGAGGATATTCTTTTGGTGAACAATTGGAAGGACGTCTCTTTGATGGACAGTTGGAAGGATGTTCCCATGGTAGACAGTGGTGAGGACATCCATGTGATGGACAGTGGGGAGGATGTCCATGTGGTGGACAGTAGAAAGGACGTCCCTGTGGTGGACAGTGGGGAGGTTATCCCTGTAATAAACAGTGGTGAGGATGTTTCTGTGGTGCACTGGAGAACATCATTTTGGTGGACCATGGGAAAATTTTCCATGTTTTGGAGAGTGCAGAGGACATCTCTGGGGTGTACAGTGGTGAAGACGTCCCTGTTGCGCACTGGAAAATATCTCTGTGATGAACAATCATGAGGACGATCCTGTTGTGCAGAGGAGGATGTCCCTGTGATGCACAGTGGGGAGGATGTTCCTGTTTTGAACAATGGGAAAGAACACCCCTGTGGTGACATTGGTGAGGAGGCCACTGTTGTGGAAGTGGGGAAACATGTCTGTGGTGGACAGTGGGGTGGACACCTTTATGGTTGACGGGGGAAAGATGTCCCTGTGGTGAAGAGTACTGAGGACAACTCTGTGTTGGACAATTTGCAGGATGTCTCTGTGGCAGACAGAGTGTAGGTTGTTCCCGTGGTGGACAGTGGGAAGTGGTGGACAGTGGGAAGGTGGTTTCTCTGGTGGACAGTTGGAAGGATGTCCTTGTGGTGGACAGAGAGGAGGATGTCCCTGTGGTGGGCAGTGGAAAGGATGTCCCTGTTGTGAAGCGTGAGAAGGATGTTTATGTTGTAGACAGTAAAAAGGACTTCCCTGTTTTGGACAATGAGAAGGACCTCCTTTTGGTGAACAGTGGGAAGGATATCCCTCTGGTGGACAATTAAGAGGACATCCCTGTGGTGTACAGTGTGAAGGACATCTCTGAGGTGGACAGTGAAAAGGAATTCTCTGTGTTGAACAGTTGGGATGTCATCCCTGTGGTGGACAGTGGGAAGGATGTCTTTTGTGGAGAGTGGGGAGGACATCCCTGTGGTGAACAGTCTGGAGGATGTCCCTTTGGTGGACAGTGTTAAGGACATCCCTGTGCAGGACAGCAATGAGGACATCCCTGTGGTGGACAGTGGTGAGGACATTTCTGTGGTGCATAGGAAAACATTATTTTGTTGGACAATGGGAAGTGTGTCCCTGTTTTGGAGAGTGCAGAGGACATCTCTGTGGTGGAGAGTGGTTAGGATGTCTATGGTGTCCACTGGAAGATGTCCCTGTGGTACACATTCGTGAGGACATCCCTGTTGTGCACAGGAGGATGTGCCTGTGGTGCACAGTTGGGAGGATGACCCTGTGGTTTACAGTGGAAGGGACATCCCAGTTGTTGACAGTTTGGAGGAAATCCATGTGGTGGACTGTGGGAAGGAGGTCTCTGCGGTAGACATTGGTTAGAGAATTTAACTATGTTGGGCAGTGGGGATGATGGCCTTGTGGACAGTGGGGAAGACATTCCTGTGTTGCACAAGAAAACATCTCTTTGGTGGACTTTTGGAAGGATTTCCCTGAAGTGGAGAGTGCAAAGGACATCTCTGGGATGGACAGTGGTAAGAAATTTCTGTTATGCACAGAAAAATGTCCCTGTGGTGCACAGTGAAATGGATGTTCCTGTGGTGAAGAGTGGCAAGGATTTCCCTGTGGTGGACATTGGTGAGGACGACCCTGTGGTAAATAGTGGTAAGGATGTCCCTTTGTTGGACAGCAGAGAGAAACTTTTAGTGGTGGACAGTGGGTAAGATGTCCCTGTGATGGAAAGAGGGGAGGTATTCACTGAGGTGGTCAGTGGGAAGGACACACTTTGGTATAGAGTAGTGAGTACTTCACTGTAGTGCACACTGAAGAGGACATCCCTGTGGATTACACTGTGGAGAACATCCGTGTGGTGGACTCTGGGGAGGACCTCACTGTGGTGGATGATGGAGAGGACCTCCCTGTGGTAGTCAGTGGGGTGGATGTCCATGTAGTCGACCGTTGGTAGGACGTTCCTGTGGTGAACTCTGGGAAGGACATTTCTTTGGTTTACAGTGGTAAGGACGTCCATGTTGTGGACAGTGGGGAGGACCTCCCTGTGGTGGACAGTAGGAAAGATGTCCCTGTGGTGGACAGTAGGAAGGATGTCCCTGTGGTGGACATTGGTGAGGATGCCCCTGTGTTGTACTGTGCAGAAAACAGCCCTGTGGTGGACAGTGGATTGGACATCACTTTGGTTGACATTGGGGAGGATGTCCCTGTGGTGGATAGTTGGAAGGATGTCCTTGTTGTGGACAGTGGAGAGGACTTCCCTTTGGTGGACAGTAGAGAGGACGTCCCTGTGGTGGACAGTGGGGAGGACGTCTTGTGGTGGACAGTGGTGAGGACATTTCTCTGGTTCAAAGAACGTCTCTTTGGTGGACATTGGAAACTATGTCCCAGTCGTGGATTGTGCAGAGAACATGTTTGGGGTAGACAGTGGTGAGGACATCCATGGTGTGCACAGGCGGATGTTTCTGTGGTGCACAATGGTGAGGACATCCCTGTTGTGCATGGAAGGATGTCCTTGTGGTGAACAGTGAGAAGGACTTTGCTGTGGTGGACACCTGGGAGGAACACTCTGTGGTGGACAGTGGAAAAGACCTCCTTTGTTGGACAGTGGGAAGGGCTTCCCTGTTGCGGACAGTGGAAAGGACTTCTCTTTGGTGGACAGTGGGGAATACGTTCCTTTGGTGGACAGTGGGGAGGACATCCTGTGGTGGAGAGTGGTGAGGACTTTTCTCGGTTGCAAAGGAGAATGTCCTATGGTGGACATTGGACAGTGAGAAGGATGTCACTGTGGTGGAAACCTGGGAGGACCTCTCTGAAGTTGACAGTAAGAACTTCCCTGTGGTGGATAGTGGGTAGGACGTCCATGTGCTGGAAAGTGCAAAGGATATCCCTGTTTTGGACAGTAGATAGGACGTTACTGTTGTGGACAGTGGGAAGGACATAGTTGTGGTAGACAGCAGGGAGGACATCAATGTGGTTGACAGTGGGAAAAATGTCACAGTGGTGGACAGTGATAAGGAGGTTTCTGTGGTGGACAGTGGAAAGGTTGTCTTAGTTGCGGACAGTGGAGAGGACCTTCCTGGTGTGGACAGTGTGGTGGATATGCCTGTGGTGGACAGTAGAGAGAACCTCCCTCTGTTGGAGAGTGTGGTGGACGTCTCTCTGGTCGACAGTGGTGAGGATATTCCTCTGGTGGACACTGGGGAGAAAGTTTCTGTGCTGGTAAGTAAAGAGGACATCCATGAGGTGTACAGTGGAGAGTACTTCCCTATTTTATACAGTGAGGAGGACATCCCTGTGGTGGACAATGGTGAGGACGACCTTGTGGTGCACAGTGGTAAGGATGCTCCTGTGTTGGACAGCAGGGACGACCTCACTTAGGTGGAGTGTGGGAAGGACGTTCCTGTGGTAGAGAACACAAAGTATGTCCCTGTGATGAACAGTGGTGAGGACATCCCTGTTGTGCACCAGAGGACGTCCCTGTGGTGGACAGTGGGAAGGATGTTTATGTGGTGGACAGTGGGGAAGATGTCTGTGTTGTGGTCAGTGGGAAGGACGTCCTTGTAGTGGACAGTGCGTACCATTTTTCTGTTGTGGATAGTTGGATGGACGTCCTTGAGGAGGACAGTTGGGAATACATCTCTGTTGTGTACACTGGGATGGATGTTTCTGTAGTGGACAGTTGGGAACATATTTGTGTGGTGGACAGTTAGGAAGATGTCCCTGTGTTTAACAGTGGGAAGTAATTGCTTTTTGTGGACAGTAAAAGGATGTCCATGTGGTGAATAATGTGAAGGACGTCCCTGTTGTAGAGAGTGGGGAGGTTCTCCCTGTGGTGGACAGTGTGAAGAACGTCCCTGTGGTGGACAGCAGAGAGGACCTCTCTGTGGTGGACAGTGGCAACGATGTCACTGTGATAGACAGTGATGTGGATGTTTCTGTGGTGGACAGTTGAATGGACGTCCCTGTTGTGGACAGTGGTGAGGACCTACCTGTCGTGGATATTGGGAAGGACGTACCTGTGGTGAAGAGTGGAAAGAATGTTTCTGTGGTGGACAGTGGAGAGGACCTCCTTTTGGTGGAAAGTGGATAGGAAGTCACAGTGGTGGGCAGTGATGAGGATGTTTCTGTGGTGGATAGTGGTGAGGAAGCTTCTCTGGTGCAAATTAAACCTTCCCTTTTGTGTACAGTGGAAAGTACATCTCTGTGGTGGACAGTAGAAACACACTGGTGGACAGTGGGAAAAACATTTATGTTGTGGACAGTAAGAAAAAGTCTCTGTTTTTGATATTGAGAAGGACCTCCTTGTGGTGAACAGTGGGAAAGATATCCCTCTGGTGGACAGTGGGGAGGACATACCTGTGGTGGACATTGAAGAGTACTTTTCTGTGTTGAACATTTGGGATGACATCCCTGTGGTGAATAGTGGGAAAGATGTTTCTTTGGTGGATAGTGGGGAGGATATCCCTGTCGTGGAGAGTGCAGAGGACATCTCTGGGGTGGAGAGTTGCTGACATCCCTGGTGAGCAAAGGTGGATTTCCCTGTGGTGCACAGTGGTGAGGATATCCCTGTTTTGCACAGAAAAAATGTCCCTGTTGTGAAAAGTGGGTAGGATGTTCTATTGGTGAACAGTGAAATGGGAGTCACTATGGTGGAAAATTTGGAGGATGTCCCTGTGGTGGACAGTGCAAAGTACATCCCTTTGGTGGACAACAGGGAGGACTTCTCTATGATGGACTGTATGAAGGACATCCTTTTGTTGGACAGAGTGGAGGGTGTCTCTGTGGTGGACTGTGGGGAGGATGTCTCTGTGGCGGAAAATTGAAATATGTACCTTTGGTGGACAGTGGAAAGGACATCTCTCTGTTAGACATTGGGTAGGATGTCCTTGTGGAGTGCAGTTGGTAGAATGTCTTCTTGGTGTACAGTTGGAAGGACATCCATGTTGTGGACAGTGTGGAGGATATTTCTGTGGTGGACAGAGGGAAGGACATCCTCGTTATAGACAGTGGGAAGGACGTCCCTGTGGTGGACATTGGTAAGAATGTCCCTGTGGTGGACAGAGGGGTGGACATCCCTGTGGCCAAAAGTAGTGAGAACATTTATGAAGTGCACAGGAAAACATGTCTTTGGTGGACCATAGGAAAGATTTCCCTGTTGTGGAGAGTGCAGAGGACATCTCTGGGGTGGAGAGCGGTGACGATGTCCCTGGTGTGCACTGGAAGATGTCCTGTGGTGCACAGTTATGAGGACGTCCCTGTTGTGATCAGGAGATTGTTTCTGTGGTGCACAGTAGGGAGGATGTCCCTGTCTTGAACAGTGGGATAGAACACCCCAGTGGTGGATATTGATGAGGAAAACCCTGTGGTGGGGAATGGGGAAACATCCCTGTGGTGGACAGTGGGGTTTAAGTTTCTGTAGTAGACAAGGGAGGATGTCACTGTGGTGGATAATTTGGAGGATGTCCCTGTGGTGGACAGTTGGAATGACGCCCCTTTATTAAACAGTGGGAAGGACATTTATGTCGAGGACTGTGGGAAGAACATCTCTCTTGTGGACATTGGGAAGAACCTGATTGTGGTGAACTGTTGGAAGAATGTCCCTCTTGTGGACAGAGGGGAGGGTGTCACTTAGGTGGACAGTGGGATGGACATCCCTGTGGTGGATAGTGGTGATGACCTTTCTGTGGTGGACAGTGGGTAGGACATTTCTGTTGTGGACTGTGGGGAGAGTGTCACTGGTTTGGACATTGGTAAGAACATCCCTGTGGTGGACAGTAGAGAGGACTTTTCTGTTGTGGATAGTTAGAAGGAGGTCCCTGTGGTGGACATTGGAAGGACATATATGTTGTGGACATTGGGAAAGTCCTCCTTGTGGTGAACAATGGGAAGGATGTAACTCTGGGGGACATTGGGGAAGAACTTTCTGTGGGGGACAGTGGGAAGGATGTCCATGTTGTGGAGAGAGGGGAGGTCATCACTTAGGTGGACGATGATAAGGACATCCCTGTTGTAGATAGTAGAGAGGACCTCTCTGTGGTGAACAGTGGGGAGAAAGTTCCTGTCGTGGAGAGTGGGAAAGACATTTATGTTGTGGATTGTGGGAAGGACTGACATGTTGTGAACATTGAGAAGGACCTCCATGTGGTGAACAGTGGCAAGCATGTACCTCTGGTGGACAGTGGGGAGGATCAACATATGGGGGACAGTGGGAAGGACGTTTTTGTGGTGGACAGAGGAAAAGACATCAATGAGGTGGACATTAGAAAGTACATTCCTGTTTTGGACAGCAGGGTGTATTTTTGTGGTGGACAATGGGAAGGACATGCCTGTTGTGGACAGTGTGGTGGACATCACTCTGGTGGAGAGTGGAAAGAACATACCTGTGGTGGACAGTAGAGAGGACTTCTCTGTCTTGGACAGTGGGAAGGAGGTCCCTGTGGTGGACATTGGAAGGACATATATGGTGAGGACTGTGGGAAGGACGTCCCTGTTCTGGACATTAAGAAAGAACATTTGTTGGACAGTGGGAAGGATGACCATCTTGTGGACAGTTGGGAGGATGTAAATGTGGTGGAAAGTGGGAGGATATCTCTCTTATGGTATGAGGGGAGGATATCACTGAAGTGGACAGAGGGAAGGACATCCCTGTGCTGGTCACCAAAGAGGACCTTTCTGTTTTGAATTTTGAGAAGAACATCCCTGTTGTAGACTGTGGGTAGGATATCCCTTTGGAGGACAATGGAAAGAACATCCATTTTTTGGACAGTAGAGAGGACTTCCCTGTTGTGTACAGTGGGAAGGTGATCCCTGGGTTGGAGAGTGAAGAGGACATGCTTTTTGTGGACAGTGCAGAGGACATACATGTGGTGGACAGTGGAAAGGACATTCCTGTGGTGGACAGTAGAGAGGATGTCCCAGTGATGGACAGTGGGAAGGAGGACCCTGTGTTGGATATTGGAAGAACATATATGTTGTGGACTGTGGGAAGGATGTCCCTGTTGTATACATTGGGAAAGACCTTCTTGTGGTGGACAGTGGAAAGGATGACGCTCTTGTGGACTGTGGGGAGGACGTTCCTGTGGTGGAGAGTGGCAAGGACATCCCTGTCACGGTCTGAGGGGAGGATATCACTGAGGTGGACAGAGGGAAGGACATCCCTGTGGTGGACAGCAGGGAGGAACTTCTGTTTTGAATTGTGGGAAGGACATCCCTGTTGTAGACAGTGGGGAAGACATCTCAGTGGTGGACTTTGGGGAGGATTTCACTGTGATGGACAGTGGGGATGATGTTACTGTGGTGCACTGGAGAATGTCCCTGTGGTGCATAGTCGGAAGGACATGTATACGGTGTAGAGTGAGGAGGACATTTCTCTGGTGGACACTGGTTAGAACATCTCTGTTGTGCACAGAAGGATGTCCCTGTGGTGTAGAGTGGGAAGGAAATCCCTATGGTGGACAGTTAAGAGGAATTCCCTGTGGTGGACCCTTGAAATGACGTCCTTGTGGTCGACAGTGGGAAGGATGATGATGATACTTTAGAGGACAGTGGAAAGGACATCTTTGTGGTGGAATGTCAGAGGGATGTCCCTGTGGTGGACAGAGGGGAGGACCTCCCTGTGGTGGACATTGGGTAGGATGTCCCTGTGGTTTACAGTGTGGAGGATATTCGTGTGGTGGACAGCGGTGAGGACTTCCCTGTAGTGCATATTGTTGAGGACAACCATGTTGTGGACAGTGGTAAGGAAGTCCTGATAGTACACAGGAGGATGTCCCTGTGGTGAACAGTGGGAAGGACATCTGTTTGGTGGATCATTGAAAAACGCCCCTGTGGTGGACAGCAGGGAGGACCTCACTTTGGTGGACAGAGGGAAGGATGTACCTGTGGTGGACAATGCAAAGTATGTCCCTGTGATGCACAGTGTTGAGGACATCCCTGTTGTACACAGGAGGATGTCCTAGTGGTGGACAGTGGAAAGGACCACACTCTATTAGGACTATGGCGTAGGACGTCCCTGTGGTGGACAGTGGGAAGGACGTCCCTGTGGTGGACTGTGGGAAGGAAATCCTTAGGGTGGACAGTTGTGAGGATATCCCTGTGGTTGACAGTGGGTAGGAACTTTCTGTTTTGGACAGTGGGATGGACACCCTTGTGGAGGACAGTGGGGATTATGTCCCTGTTGTGTGCATTGGGATGGATGTTTTTGTAGTGGACAGTTGGAAGCATATTTGTGTGCTGGACAGTTAGGAAGATGTCCCTGTGGTAAACTGTGGGAAGGAATTCCTTTTGGTGGACAGTGAAAAAATGTCCATGTGATGGACAATGGGAAGAAGTCTCTGTTGTAGAGAGTGGGGAGGTTCTCCCTGTGGTAGACAGTAAGTAGGACGTCCCTGAGGTGGACAGCGGGGAGCACGTATCTGTTTTTGACAACTGAGAGGACATTACTATGGTGGACAGTGTGAAGGACGTCCCTGTGGTGGACAGCAGTGAGTACCACTCTGTGGTGCACTGTGGTAAAGATGTCCCTGTGATAGATAGTGATGACATGTTTCTGTGGTGGACAGTGGAAAAGACGTCCCTGTTGTGGACAGTGGTAAGAACCTCCCTGTCATGGATATTGGGAAGGACGTCCCTGTAGAGAACAGTGGAAAGAATGTTTCTGTGGTGGACAGTGGAGAGGACCTCCTCATGGTGCAAAGTGGAATGGATGTCACTGTGGTGAACAGTGGTGACGACGTTTCTGTGGTGGACAGTGGTGAGGAAGTTTCTCTGGTGCAAAAGTAAATGTCCCATCGGTGCACATTGGAAAGTAAATCTCTGTGGTGGACAGTAGAGAGAAACACACTCTGGTGGAAAGTGGGAAGAACATTTATGTTGTGGACAGTAGGAAGGACGTTCCTGTTGTCGATATTGAGAAGGACCTCCTTGTGCTGAACAGTGGGAAAGATAACACTCTGGTGGACAGTGGGGAGGACATCCCTGTGGTGGACAGGTGGAAGGACATGCCTGAGGTGGACAGTGAAGAGGACTTTTCTGTGTTTGACATTTGAGATGACATCCCTGTGGTGAATATTGGGACAGACGTTTCTTTGATGGATAGCGGGGAGGATGTCCCTGACTTGGAGAGTTAAGAGGACATCTCTGGGGTGGAGAGTGTTGCTGAAATTCCTGTTGTGCAAAGGAGAATGTCCATGTGGTGCACAGTTGTGAGGATATGCCTGTTGTGCACAGGAAAATGTGGGGTGGACTTTCCTTTGGTGGACTGTGGGGAGGATGTTTCTGTGGTGGAAAGTGGAAAGAATGTCCCTGTAGTAGACAGCAGCGAGGATATATCTGTGGTCTCCAGTGGGAAGGACATCTCTGTTGTGGACAGTGTAAAGAATATTTCTGTGGTGCACAGTTGTGAGGACATCCCTGTTGTGCATAGGAGGATGTCCCTGTGTTGCAAAGTGAGGAGGATGTTTCTTTGGTGGACAGTAGGAGAGATGTCCATGTTGGGGACTCCAGGGAGGTCCACACTGTAGTGAACATTGGGGAGGATGTTCCTTTGGTGGACAGTGGAAAAGATGTTCCTGTGGTGCACATTGGTCAGGATGTCACTGTTGTGCACAGGAGGATGTTCCTGTGGTGAACAGTGGGAAGGATGTCTCTGTGGTGCACATTGGTCAGGATGTCACTGTTGTGCTCAGGAGGATGTCCCTGTGGTGAACAGTGGGAAGAACATCACTGTGCTTGACATTGGTGAACATGAACCTGTTGTAGACAGTTTTATGGATATCCTTGTGGTAGATAGGATGACATCCCTGTGGTGGACAGTGGGAAGAACCTCTCTCTGATGGACATTGAGGAGAAAATCTCTGTGGTGGACAAGTGTGTGGACCTTCTTGTGGTGGACAGTGTGTAGAAAATCCATGTAGTGGACAGTGAGGAGGACATCCCTGTGGTAAACTGTGGGAATAATGTCCTTTTTGTGGACACTGGAAGGATGTCCATGTTGTGGACAAGGGGAGTACATCCCTATGGTAGACAGCGTGGAGGATGTCCCTGTGGTGGACAGTAGGGAGGATGTGTCTGTGGTGGACAGTTGAAAGATGTCCCTGTGGTCGACAGTGGGAAGCACATCCCTTTGATGGACAGAGGGAACGACATCATTGTGGTAGACAGTGGTGCGGATGTCCATGTGATGGACAGAGGGAAGGATGTCAGTGTAGTGGACAGTTGGAAGAATGTCACTGTGCTATACTTTGGGAAGAACATCCCTTTGGTCGACAGTGGGTATGACGTCCCTGTGGAGAACAATGGTTTGGGCCTTTCTATGGTGGACAGTGGAAAGGATGTACCTGTCGTGGACAATGGGAAGGACGACCATGCTGTGTAAAGTGGGAAGGATGTCCCTGTGATGGACAGAGCAGTGGACATCCCAGTGGTGAAAAGTGGTGAGGACTTTTCTGTGGTGCACTGTAGAATGTCCCTTTGGTGGACTGTGGGAAATATGTCCCTGTTTTGGAGAGTGCAGAGGACATCTCTGGGGTGGACAGTGGTGAAGATATCTCTGGTGTGCACTGGAAGATGTCCCTGTGGTACACAGTCATGAGGATGACCCTGTTGTGCACAGGAGAATGATACTGTGCTGCTCAGTAGAAAGGATTTCCATGTTTTGAACAGTGGGAAAGAACACCCCAGTGGTGGATATTGGTGAGGAAAACCCTGTTGTGGAAAGTGGGGAAACATACCTTTGTTGGACACTGGAGTAGACGTCTTTGTGGTTGACAGAGGAAAGATGTCCTTCTGGTGAAGAGTGATGAGGACAACTCTCTTTTGGACATTTGTGAGAACATCCCTGTGGTGGACATTGGGCCGTATGTCCCTGTGGTTGACAAAGTGTAGGACATTTCCTGGTGGACAGTGGGGAGGTGGTTTCTGTGGTGGACATATGGAAGGATGTTCTTGTGGTGGACAGTGAGGATGACGTCCCTGTTGTGGGCAGTGGAAAGGAGATAACTGTGGTGGACAGTAGATAGGACCTCCCTGAGGTAGACAGTTTGAAAGATGTCCCTGTTGAGACATCTTTCTCAAGTGAGTGAGTGTCTCAAGTGAGTGTCTCACTCATCTTTCTCATCTTTTGAGTGAGAAGGACGTTTTTGTTCTGGACAGTAAAAAGGACATCCGTTTGTTGGACATTGGGAAGGACCTCCTTGTGGTGAACAGTGGGAAGGATATCGCTCTGGTGGAGACTTGGGAGGACATCACTGTGGTGGACAGTGGGAAGGATATCTCTGTGGTAGACATTGAAGGGGAACTCTCAGTGTTGGACAGTTGGGATGACATCCCTGTGGTGGACACTGGGAAGGATGTCTTTTTCTGGAGAGTGGGGAAGACATCCCTGTGGTGAACAGGCAGAAGGATGTCCCTGTGGTGAACAGTGTGGAGGATGTCCCTGTGGTGGACAGTGTTAAGGACATCCCTGTGCTGGACAATGATGAGGACCTCCCTGTGCTGGACCTTGGTGAGGACATTTCTGTGGTGCACAGGAAAATGTTATTTGGTGGACCGTGGGAAGGATGTTCCTGTTTTAGAGAGTGCAATGGACATCTCTGGAGTGGACAGTGGTGAAGACGTCTATGGTGTGCACAGGAAGATGTCCCTTTGGTACACATTCATGAGGACATCTATGATGTGCACAGGAGGATGTCCCTGTGGTGCACAGTGGGGAGGATATCCCTGTGGTTTACAGTGGGAAGGACATCCCTGTGTTTGACAGTTGGGAGGAAATCCCTGTGGTGGACTGTGGGAAGGAAGTCTCTGTGGCGGATATTGGTGAGAGAATTTCACTGTGGTGGACACTGGGTATGATGGACTTGTGGACAGAGTAGAGGACATTCCTGTGGTGCACAAGAAAACGTCTCTTTGGTGGATAGTGGGAAGGATTTCCCTGGAGTGGAGAATGCAGAGGATATCAGTGTGATGTACAGTGGTAAGAACATTTCTGTTATGAACAGAAGAATGTCACTGTGTTGCACAGTGGTAAGGATGTTCCTGTGGTGAACAGAGGGAAGAATTTACCTGTGGTGGACATTGGTGAGGATGACCGTGTGATAAATAGTGGTAAGGATGTCCCTGTAGTGGACAACAAGGAGAAACTTTCTGTGGTAAACAGTGGGTAAAATGGCACTTTGATGGAAAGAGGGGAGGTAGTCACTGAGATGGTCAGTGGGAAGGACATCTCTGTCGTAGAATGTAATGAGTACTTCACTGTAGTGCACACTGAGGAGGACATCCCTGTGGATTACACTGTGGAGGACATCCATATGGTGGACTATAGGGAGGACCTCCCTGTGGTGGACAGTGGGGTGGAGGTCCATGTATTCGACAGTTGGAAGGACACCCCTGTGGTGGATAGTGGGAAGGACATTTCTTTGGTTTACAGTGGGAAGGACATCCATATTGTGGATAGTGTTGAGGAACTCCCTGTGGTGGACAATAGGAATGATGTCCCTGTGGTGGACATTGGTGAAGACACACCTGTGTTAGACCATGTGGAAAACATCCCTGTGGTGGACAGTGGTGTGGACGTCCCTTTGGTTGACACTGGGGAGGGTGTACCTGTGGTAGACAGTTTGAAGTACATCTTTCTGGTGGACAGTAGGAAGGAAGTCCCTGTTGTTGACAGGGGAGAGGACTTCCCTTTGGTGGACAGTGGAGAATGTGTCCCTGTGGTAGACAGTGGGGTGGATGTCTTGTGGTGGACAGTGGTGAGAACATTCCTTTGGTGCAAAGGAGAATGTCCCTTTGGTGGACATTGGGAATAATGTCCTTATCATGGAGAGTACAGAGAACATCTGTGGGGTAGATAGTGGTACAGACATCCACAGTGTGCATAGGAGGATGTTCCTGTGTTGCACAAGAGTGAGGATATCCCTGTTGTGCACAGGAGGATGTCCCTGTGGTGCAAAGTGGGGAGGATGTACTTGTGGTGAATAGTGAGAAGGACGTCCCTGTGGTGGACAGCTGGGAGGAACTCCCTATGGTGGAGAGTGTTAAGGACCTCACTGTGGTGGACAGTGGGAAGGATGTCCCTGTTGTGGACAGTGGAAAGAACTTCTCTTGGTGGACAGTGGGAAATATGTTCCTTTGGTGGACAGTGGAAATGACGTCCTGTGGTGGGCAGTGGTGAGGATGTTTCTCTGGTGTAAAGGAGAATGTCCTTTTGTGGACATTGGGAAGAACCTCTCTGTGGGTGACAGTAGGAAGAACCTCCCTGTGGGGGACAGTGTGTAGGACGTCCATGTCGAGGATAGTGGGGAGTACATCCCAGTTTTGGACACGGAGGAAGAAGTTACTGTTTTGGACAGTGGGAAGGATGTCCCTGTAATGGACAGCAGGGAGGACCTCTCTTTGGTTGACAGTGGGAAAGATGTCCCAGTGATTGACAGTGATGAAAACGTTTCTGTGGTGGACAGTAGATTGGATGTTTTTGTGGTGGACAGCGGAGATGAACTTTCTGTGGTGGACATGCCTGTCGTGGACACTGGAGAGGAGCTCGTGTGGTGGACAGTGGGAAGGACATCCCTGTAGTGGAGAGTGGGGAAGATGTTTCTGTGGTGGAGAGTGGGGAGGACATCCCCCTGGTGGACAGTGGTGAGGATGTTCATCTGGTGGATCCTGGGGGAAAAATATCTGTGGTGGTAAGTAAATAGGATATCCCTGAGGTGTACAGTGGTAAGGATTCCCCTGTGATGGACAGAAGAGAGGACATCACTGTGGTGGACAGTGGGAAGGACGTCACTGTGGTGGACAATGCTAAGTATGTCCTCTTGGTGCACAATGGTGAGAACACCCCTGTTGTGCACTGGAAGATGTCTTTGTGGTGGACAGTGGGGAGGACCACACTCTGGTGGTCTGTGGGGTAGGACTTCCCTGTGGTGGACAGTGGGAAGGACGTCCTTGTGAAGAACAGTGGGGAAGATGTCCATGTTGTGGGCAGTGGGAAAGATGTCCCATTCGTGAACAGTGGGAAGGATGTCTCTGTGGTGGACTGTGGGGTGGAAATCCTTGGAGTGGATAGTTGGGAGGATGTCCCTGTGGTTGACAGTGGGTAGGAGCCTTCTGTTGTGGACAGTTGGATGGACATCCTTGTGGAGCACAGTGAGGAGCACGTCCCTGTTATGTACAGTGGAATGGATATTTCTGTAGAAGAGAGTTGGGAACATATTTGTGTGGTGGACAGTTAGGAAGAAGTCCATGTGGTAAACTGTGAGAAGGAAGTTCTTTTTTGTGGACAGCGAATGGATGTCCCTGTGGTGGACAATGGGAAGGACGTCCCTATTGTAGACAATAGGGAGGTTCTCCCTGTGGTGGACAGTAAGTAGGACGTCCCTGTGGTGGACAGTGGGGAGAATATTTCTGTTTTGGACAACTGAGAGGATGTTACTGTGGTGGACAGTGTGAAGGACATCACTGTGGTGGACAGCATGGAGGACCTCTTTTTGGTGGACATTGGTAAAGATGTCCCTGTGATAGTGATGAGGATGTTTCTGTGGTGGACAGTGGAAAGAACTACCCTGTTGTGGATACTGGTGAGGACCTCCTTGTCGTGGATATTGGGAAGGACGTCTCTCTGATTAACAGTGGAAATTATGTTTCTGTGGTGAACAGTGGAGAGAACCTCCCCATGGTGGAAAGTGGAAAGGACGTCACAGTGTTGGACAGTGGTGAGGACGTTTCTCTGGTGGATAGTGGTGAGGAAGTTTCTCTGGTGCTAAGGAAAATGTCCCATTGGTGGACAGTGGAAAGTACATCTCTCTGGTGGACAGTAGAGAGAAATACACAGTGCTGGACCATGGGAAGAACATTTATGTTGGGGACTGTGTGAAGGAAGTTCCTGTTTTCAATATTGGGAAGGACCTCCTTGTGGTGAACAGTGGGAAGGACATCTCTCTGTTGGACATTGGGGAGGACATTCCATTGGTGGACAGGGAAAAGGACATCACTGTGTTGGACAGTGAAGAGGACTTTTCTGTGTTGGACATTTGGGATGACATCCCTGTGGTGAATAGTGAGAATGACTTTCCTTTTGGTGTATATTAGGGAGGATGTCCCTGTCGTGGAGAGTGCAGAGGACATCTCTGGGGTGGAGAGTGGTGCTGACATCCCTGGTGTGCAAAGGAGGATGTCCCTGTGGTGCACAGTGGTGAGGAAATCCTGGTCATGCATAGGAAAATGTCCCTGTTGTGCAAAGAGGGTAGGATATCCCAGTGGTGAAGAATGAAAAGGATGTAACTGTGGTGGACAATTTGGAGGACGTCCTTGTTGTGGTCAGTGGGAGGATTTCCCTTTGGTGGACAGAAGGGTTGGATGTCTCTGTGGTGACAGAGTCGAAGGATGTAACTTTGTTGGACAGTGGGAAGGACGTCCCTGCTGGTAGACAGTGGTTAGTATGTCCTTGTGGATGGCAGTGGGTAGAAGGTCTTTGTGGTGGAGAGTGGAATGGATATGCCTGTTGTGGACTGTGGGGAGGATATTTCTGTGGTGGACAGTGGGAAGGAATGTCCTTGTTGTGGACAGTGGAAAGGACGTCCCTCTGGTGGAGAGTGGAAAGGATATCCCTCTGTGGATGTCCACAGTTGGGTGGACATCCCTGTTGTGAACAGTGGTGAGAACGTTTCTTTGTGGAGACAAGAGAACATCTCTTTGGTGGACCTTCAGAAGGATTTCTTGTTGTCGAGAGTGCAGAGGACATCTCTGGGCTGGACAGTGGTGAGGATGTCCCTGGTGTGCACTGGAAGATGTCCCTATGATGCACATTCGTGAGGACGTCCCTGTTTTGAACAGGAGATTGTTCCTGTGGTGCAGAGTAGGAAGGATGTCCCTGTCTTGAACAGTGGGAAAGAACACACTAGTGGTGGACATTGATTAGGACAACCATGTGGTGGATAGTGGGGAAACATTCCTGTGGTGGACAGTGGGGTTTACGTCTCTGTGGTAGACGAGGGAAGGATGTTACTTTGGTGGACAATTTGGAAGATGTCCCTGCTGTCCTGGAAGGATATTTTTGTTGTAGACATTAGTGAGGATGTCCATGTGATGGACCGTGGGGAGGATGTCCATGTGTTGGACAGTTGAAGAATGTCCCTGTGGTGGACTGTGGGAAAAACATCCCTTTGATGGACAGTGAGTATGATGGCCCTATGGTGGACAGCGGGTTGAACATATCTATTGTGGACAATGGGAAGGATTTCCCTGTGGTGGACAAAGGGAAGGACGACCCTATTGTGGAAACTGGGGAGGAAATCCCTGTGATGGACTGTGGGGGTACATCCTTGTGTTGAACAGTGGTGAGGACCTTTCTGTGGTGCACTGGAGAACGTCCCTTTGATGGAACGCTGGAAGGATGTCCCTCCTTTGAAGAGTGCAGAGGACATCACTGGGGTGGACAGTGGTGAGGACGTCTATGGTATGCACTGGAAAATGTCCCTGTGGTGCACAGTCATGAGGATGACACTGTTGTGGACAGGAGGATGTTACTATGGTGCACAGTAGGGAGGATGTCCATGTTTTGAACAGTGGGAAAGAACTCCCAGTGGTGGACATTGGTGAGCACAACACTATGGTGGAGAGTGGGAAAACATCCCTGTGGTGGACAGTGGGGTTTATATCTCTGTGGTAGACAGGGGAAGGATGTCACTATGGTGGACAATTTGGAGGATTATCCTTGTGGTGAACAATTGGAAGGACATCACTTTGATAGACACTGGGAAGGACGTCCCTGTGGTGGACTGTGGTGAGGACGTCCATGTGATGGACAGTGGGGAGGATGTCCTTGTGGTGGACAGTTGGAAGGACATCCCTTTGGTGGACAGTGGGTAGTACATTCCTGTGGTGGACACTAGGGAGGATGTCCCTGTGGTGGACAGTTTAAAAAATATCCCTGTTGTGGACATTGGGGAGGATGTTTGTTTGGTGGACAGTGGAAAGGACATTCCTGTGGTGGACAGTAGAGAGGACTTCCCAGTGGTGGACAGTGGGAAGGAGATGACTGTGGTGGACAGTGGGAAGGACATTTATGTTGTGTACTGTGAAAAGAACATCTCTGTTGTGGACACTGGGAAAGAACCCCTTGTGGTGAATTGTGGGAGGAATGTCCTTCTTTTGGACAGAGGGGAGGAAGTCACTTAGGTGGACACTGGGAAAAACATCCCTGTGGTGGACAGCAGGGGAGGACCTTTCTGTGTTGGGCATTGGGAAGGACATCCCTGTTGTGGCCATTGGGTAGGATGTCTTGGTTTGGACTGTGTTAAGAACATCCCTGTGGTGAACAGTGTGAAGTAGTTCTAGTGTGTTGGACAGTGGGTAGGTCATTTATGTTGTGGATTGTGGAAAGGCTGTCCATGTTGTGGACATTGGGAAGGACCTCTGTGTGTTGTACTGTGCGAAAGCATATCCCCCTCATGGAAAGTGGAGTGGAATACCATGTGGTGGACAGTGGGAAGAATGTCTCTGTGGTGGACAGAGGAGAGGACATCATTTAGTGGACATTTGGAAGTACGTTCCTGTTGTGGACAGCAGGGTGTACATATCTATGGTGGGACAGTGGGAAGGATATGCCTGTTGTGGACAGTGCAGAGGACGTCCCTTTGGTGAACAGTGGAAAGGACATCCATGTGGTTGACAGTAGAGAGGACATTCCCTGTTGTGGACAGTGGGAAAAAGGTCCCTGTAGTGGAGAGTGAAAAGGAAATGCCTGTTGTGGAGATGTGCGTAGGACATCCCTGTGGGGAACAGTGGAAAGGACATCCCTGTGTTGGACAGTAGAGAGGACTTCCCTGTGGTGGACAGGGGGAAGGAGGTCCCTGTGGTGGACATTGGAAGGACATATATGGTGTGGACTGTTAGAAGGACGTCCCTGTTGTGGACATTGGGAAAGACCTTTTGGTAAACAGTGGGAAGAATAATCCTTTTGTGGACAGTAGGGAGGACGTCCCTGTGGTGGAAAGTGGGAAAAACATCACCGTTATGGTCTGAGGGGAGGATATCACTGAGGTGGACATTGGAAATGACTTCCCTGTGTGGACAGCAGAAAGAATCAGTTCTGTTTTGAATTGTGGGAAGAACATCCCTGTTGTAGACAGTGGGTAGAACATCCCTGTGGTGGACAGTGGAAAGTACATACCTGTGGTGGAAAGTAGAGAGGATTTCCCGGTTGTTGACAGTGGGAAGGATGTCCCTGTTGTGGAGAGTGAAAAGGACATGCCTGTTGTGGACAGTGAAGAGGACATACCTGCAGTAGACAGTGGAAAGGACATTCATGTGGTGGACAGTAGAGAGGACTTCCCTGTGGTGGACAGTGGGAAGGAGATCCCTGTGGTGTTCATTGGAAGGACATATATTTTGTAGACTGTGGGATGGACATTTTTTTTAGATATTAGGAAAGACCTTCTTGTGGGGAATATGGGAAGGATGACCCTAGGGTGTACAGTGGGGAGGACGTCCTTGTGGTGAACAGTGGGAAGGACATCCCTGACATGTTCTGAGGGAAGGATATCAGTGAGGTGGACAGAGGGAAGGACCCCCCTGTGGTCGACAGCAGGGAGGACATGTCGGTTTTGAATTTTGGGAAGGACATCCCTGTTGTAGACAGTGGGGAGGACATCCCAGTGATGGAGATTTGGGAGGAATTTATTGTGATGGACAGTGGGGAGGATGTTACTGTGGTGCATTGTAGAATGTCCGTGTGGTGCATAATCACCACAAGTATGTATGTCCATATAGTGGAGAGTGCAGAGGACATCTCTGTGGGGAATGTGGTTAGGACATTCCTGTTTTGCACAGGAAGATGTCCCTGTGGTGTACAGTGGGAAAGACATCCCTGTGGTGGACAGTGAAGAGGACTTCCCTGTGGTGAACCGATGAAATAACGTCCTTGTGGTCGATAGTGGGAAGGACGTCCCTTTGGAGGAAAGTGGGGAGGCCATCACTGTAGTGGACAGGCAGAAGGATGTCCCTGTAGTAGACAGAGGAGAGGACCTCCCTGTGGTGGACAGTGAGTAGGATTTCCCTGTGGTTTACAGTGCGGAGGATATTCGTATGGTGGATGGCGGTGAGGACTTCCCTGTATTGCATATTGTTGAGGACAACCATGTTGTGGACAGTGGTAAGAATGTCCTTGTACTACACAGGAGGATGTCCCTGTGGTGGACAGTGGGAAGGACATATGTTTGGAGGACCGTGGAAAGGATGTCCCTGTGGTGGACAGTTGGGAGGAACTCCCTGTGGTGGACAGTGGGGAGGACACCTCTGTGGTGGAGAGTGGGAAGAATGGCCCTGTGGTGGACAGTGGAAAAGACCTCTGTTTGGTCTACAATGTTGATGATGTCAATCTGCTGGACAGTGGAGAGGATGTACCTGTGTTGCAGAGTGGAAAGGATGTTCTATGGTGGAAAGTGGGAAGACTGTCCCTGTGGTAGACATCAGGGAGGACCTCAATTTGGTGGAGAGTGGGAAGGACAATGCTGCGGTGGACAATGCAAAGTATTTCCCTGTGGTACACATTGGTGAGGACATCCATCTTGTGCACAGAAGGATGTTCTTGTGGTGGACAGTGGGGAAGACCACACTCTGGTGGACTGTGGGGTAGGACGTCCCTGGGGTGGACAGTGGGAGGATGTCCATCTGGTGAAGAGTGGGAAAGATATCTGTTTTGTGGACAGTGGGAAGGATGTCCCTTTGTTGGACAGTGGTAAGGATGTTCCTGTGGTGGACTGAGGAGGAGGAACTCCTTGGGGTGGACAGTTGGGAGGATGTTCCTGTGGTGGACAGTAGGTAGGATATTTCTGTTGTGGACTGTGGGATGGACGTCCTTGTGGAGGACAGTTAGGAATATATTTGTGTGGTGGACAGTTAGGAAGATGTGCCTTTGGTAAACAGTGGGAAGGAAGTCTTTTTTGTGGACAGTGAAAGGATGTTCATGTGGTGGACAATTGGAATGACGTCCCTGTTGTAGACAGTGGGGAGGTTCTCCCTCCGGTGAACAGTAAGTAGGAAGTCCCTGTGGTGGACAGTGGGGATAATGTTTCTGTTTTGGACAACTAGAGTACATTAATGTTGTGGACAGTATGAAGGACGTCCCTGTGGTGGACAGCAGGGATTATGTCTCTGTGATAGACAGTGGTAAAGATGTACCTGTGATAGAGAGTGATGAGTATGTTTCTGTGGTGGACAGTGGAAAAGATGTCCCTGTTGTGGACAGTGGTGAGGACATACCTGAAGTGGATATTGGAAAGGACATCCCTGTTGTCAACAGTGGAAAGGATATTTCTGTGGTGGATATTGGAGAGGACTTCCTCATGGGGGAAAGTGGAAAGGATGTCACAGTGATGGACAGTGGTGAGGATGTTTCTGTGGTGGACAGGGGTGAGGAAGGTTTTCTGGTGCAAAGGAAAATGTCCCTTTGGTGGACAGTTGAAAGTACATCTCTGTGGTGGACAGTAGAGAGAACACACTGTGGAGGACAGAGGGAAGAATATTTATGTATTGGACAGTGGGAAGGACATCGCTGTTGTCGATATTGGGAAAGAACTCCTTGTGGTAAACAGTGGGAAGGATATCCCTCTGGTGGACAGTGGGGAGGACATCCCTGTGGTGGACAGGGGGAAGGAAAATTCTTGTTTTGTACAGTGAAGAGGACTTTTCTGTGTTGGACATTTGGGATGACATCCCTGTGGTGAATAGTGGGAAAGACGGTTTTTGCTGGATAGTGGGGAGGATGTCCCTGTCGTGGAGTGTGCAGAGGACATCTCTGGGGTGGAGAGTGTTGCTGACATCCCTGGTGTGAAACGGAGGATGTCCCTGTCGTGCACATTGGTGAGGATATCCCTGTTGTGCATAGGAAAATTACCCTGTTGTGCAAAGTAGGTAGGATGTTTCAGTGATGAACAGTGCAAAGGATTGCACTGTGATGGACAATTTTGAGGATGTCCCTGTGGTGGAGAGTGGGAAGGGTGTTTCTTTGGTGGACAACAGGGAGGATTTCTCTATGGTGGACTGTATGAAGGACATCATTATAATGGTCATTGGGGAGGATGTCCCTGTGGTGGACAGTGGGAAGGACTTCCCTGTGGTAGACAGTGGGTAGGATGTCCCTGTGGAGGTCAGTAGGGAGAACGCCTTCATGGTAGAGAGTGGGAGGGATATCACTGTTGTGGACAGTGAGGAGGATATTTCTGTGGTGGACAGTGGGAAATGTGTCATTGTTGTAGACAGTGGGAAGGACGTCCCTCTGGAGGACAGAGGGAAGGATATCACTGTGGTGGACATTGGGGTGGACATCCCTGTGGTGAACAGTGGTGAGAACATTTCTGTGGTGAGCAGGAGAATGTCTCTTTGTTGACTTCAGGAAGGATTTCCCTTTTGTGGAGTGTGCAGAGGACATCTCTGGGGTGGATAGTGGTGAGGACATCCCATGGTGTGCACTGGAAGATGTCCCTGTGGTGCACAGTTGTGAGGACGTCCCTGTTGTGAACAGGTGATTGTTTCTATGGTGCACAGTAGGGAGGATGTTCCTCTCTTGAACAGTGGGAAAGAAGACCCCAGTTGTGGACATTGATGAGGACAACCCTGTGGTGGACAGTGGGGAAACATCTCTGTGGTGGACAGTGGGGTTTACATCTCTGTGGTGGATGAGGGAATGATGTTACTGGGGTGGACAATTTGGAGGATGTCCCTGTTGTCAACAGTGGGAGGGACATCCCTTTGATGGACAGTAGGAAGGACATCCCTGTGCTAGACAGTGGTGAGGACGTCCATGTGATGGACAGTGGGGAGGATGTCCGTGTGGTGGATAGGTGGCAGAATGTCCCTGTGGTGTACTGTTGGAAAGACATCCCTTTGGTTGACAGTGGGTATGACGTTCCTATGGTGAACAGTGAGTTGGACCTCTTTCTGGTGGACAGTGGGAAGGATGTCACTGTGGTGAACAATGGGAAGGATGATCATGTTGTGAAAAGTTGGAAGGATGTTCCTGTGATGGACAGTGGGGAGGAAATACCTGTGGTGAACTGTGGTGTGGACCTTTCTGTGGTGCACTGGAGAACATCCCTTTGGTGGACCATGGGAAGGATATCCCTGTTTTGGAGAGTGCAGAGGACATCTCTGGGATGGACAGTGGTGAAGATGTCTCTACTATGCACTGGAAGATGTCCCTGTGGTGCACAGTCATGAGGATGACCCTGTTGTGCACAGGAGGATGTTACTGTTGTGCACAGTAGGAAAGATGTCCGTGTTTTGAACAGTGGGAAACAACACCCCAGTGGTGGACATTGGTGAGGACAACCAGGTGGTGGACAGTGGAAAAATATCTCTGTGGTGGACAGTGGGGTTTACGTCTCTGTCGTATATGGGGGAAGAATGTCACTGTGGTGGACAATTTGGAGCATGTACCTGTAGGGAACAATTGAAAGGTCATCCCTTTGATGGACACTGGGAAGAAAGTCCCTGTGGTAGACAGTGGTGAGGAAGTCTATGTGGTGGATAGTGGAAAGGACATCACTGTGGTAGACAGTAGATAGCACCTCCCTCTGGTAGACAGTGGGAAGGAAGTCCCTGATTTGACAGTTGGGAGGAATTCCCTGTGGTGGATTGTGGGAAGGACAATACTGAGGTGGACATTGATGAAAGAATTTCACTGTGGTGGACAGTGGGGATGATGCCCTTGTGGACAGTGGGGAGGACGTTCCTGTGTTTCACAAGAAAATGTCTCTTTGGTGGACAGTGGGAATGATTTCCCTGGAGTGTAGAGTGCAGAAGACATTTCTGCAATGGACAGTGGTAAGAACATTTCTGTTATGCACAGAAGAATGTCCCTGTGGTGCACAGTGTAAAGAATGTTCCTGTGAAGAGTGGGAAAGATTTCCCTGTGGTGGACTTTGGTGAGGGCGACCCGGTGGTAAATAGTAGTAAGGATGTCCCTGTGGAGGACAGCATTGAGAACCTTTTTGTGGTGGACAGTGGTTAGGATGTCCCTGTAATGGAAAGAGGGGAGGTAGTCACAGAGTGGTCAGTGGGAAGGACATCCCAGTGGTAGAGTGTGGTGAGTACTTCACTGTAGTTCAAACTGAGGAGGACATCCCTGTGGATTACAATGTCGAGGACATTTGTGTGGCAGCCTATGGGAAGGACCTCCCTGTTATGGACGGTGGGGAGGACCTCCGTGTGGTGAACAGTGGGAAGGATATCCCTCTGGTGGACAGTTGGGAAGACATCCTTGCGGTGGACAGTGGGAAGGACATCTCTGGTGGACAGTGAAGAGGATCTCTCTGTGTTGGACAGTTAAGATGACATCCCTGTGGTGTACAGTGGGAAGGATGTCTTTTTGTGGAGAGTGGGGAGGACATCCCTGTGGTGGACAGGCAGAAGGACGTCCCTGTGGTGAACAGTGTGGAGGATGTCCCTGTGGTGTACAGTGGTAAGGACATCCCTGTGGAATAGAGTGGTGAGTACTTCACTGTAGTGCACACAGAGGAGGATATCCCTGTGGATTACACTGTGCAGGACATCTGAGTGGCAGACTATGGGAAGGACCTCCCTGTTGTGGATGGTGGGGTGGACCTCACTGTGGTGGACAGTGGGGTGAATGTCCATGTAGTTGTCACTTGATAGGATGTCCCTGTGGTGGACAGTGGGAAGGATGTTCCTGTGGTGGACAGTGGGGTGTACATCTCTGTGGTGAAACGTGGTGAGAATGTTTCTGTGGTGCACATGAAAACGTCTCTTTGGTGGACGGTAGGAAGGATTTCCCTGTTTTGGAGAGTGCAGAGGGCATCTCTCATGTGGACAGTGGTGAGGATGTCCATGGTGTGCGCTGGAAGATGTCCCTCTGGTGCACAGTCATGAGGACTTCCCTGTTGTGAACAGGAGATTGTTCCTGTGGTGCACATTAGGGAGGATGTCCCTGTCTTGAACCACAGGTAAAAACACCCCAGTGGTGGACATTTATGAGGACAATCCTGTGGTGGACAGTGGGGAAACATCCCTGTGGTGGACAGTTGGGTTTAACACTCTGTGGTAGATGAGGGAAGTAGATCACTGTGGTGGGCAATTTGGAGGATATCCCTGTGGTCGACAGTGAGAAGGACATCACTATGATGGACAGTGGGAAGAACATCCCTGGGGTAGACAGTGGTGAGGATGTCTATGTAATGGACAGTGGAGAAGATGTCCGTGTGGGGGACAGTTGGAAGAATTTTCCTGTCATGGACAGTGGGAAAGACATACCTTTGATGGACAGTGGGTTCAACATTTCTGTGGTAGACAGTGGGTTGGACCTCTCTATGGTGGACAGTGGGAAGGATGTTCCTTTGGTGGACAATGGGAGGGACGACCCTGTTGTGGAAAGTGTTAAGCATGTCCCTGTGATAGACAGTGGGGAGGACAACCCTGTGGTGAACAGTGGTGAGGACCTGTCTGTGGTGCACTGGCAAATGTCCCTTTGGTGGACCATGGGAAGGATGTCCCTGTTTTGGAGAGTGCAAGAGACATCTCTGGGGTGGACAGTGGTGAAGATGTCTCTGGTGTGCACTAGAAGATGTCCCTGTGGTGCACAGTCATGAGGATGACCCTGTTGTTCACAGGAGGATGTTACTGTTTGTGCACAGTAGGGAGGATATCCATGTTTCTAACAGTGGGAAAACACCCCAGTGGTGGACATTAATGAGGACAACCCTGTGGTGGACTGTGGGGAAATATCCCTGTGGTGGACAGTGGGTTTACGTCTCTGTGCTAGACAAGGGAAGGATATCACTGTTTTGGGCAATTTGGAGTATGTCCCTGTGATGAACAATTGGAAGGATATCCCTTTGATGGACACTGGGAAAAACATCCCTGTGGTAGACAGTGTTAAGGAAGTCCATGTGATGGACAGTGGGAAGGATGTCTATCTGGTGGACCGTTGTAAGAACGTCCCTGTGGTGTACTTTGGGAAGGACGTTCCTGTGGTGGACAGTGAGAAGTACATCCATGTTGTGGACAGTGGGGAAGATGTCCCTGTGCTGGACAGTGGGGAGGTCATCACTGTGGTGGACAGTGACAAGGACATCACTTGGTGGACAGTGGGAAGGATGTCACTGTGTTGGACAGTGGAAAGAACATCCCTTTGTTGCTCAGTGAGAAGGACATCCCTGTTGTGGACAGTGGGGAGAATGACCCTGTGCTGGACAGTGGGGAGGTCATCCCTGTAGTAAACAGTGGTGAGGCCATTTCTGTGGTGCACTGGAGAATATCATTTTGGTGGACCCTGAGAAGAATGTCCCTGTTTTGGAAAGTGCAGAGAACATATCTGGGGTGGACAGGGGTGAAGATGTCCCTGTTATGCACTGGAAGATGTCCCTGTGGTGGACAGTCATGAGGACAACCCTGTTGTGCACAGGAGGATATGACTGTAGTGCATAGTATGGAGGATGTTCCTGTTTTGAAAAATGGGAATAACACCCCTATGGTGGACATTGGTGAGCATGCGCCAGTTGTGGACAGTAGGGAAACATCTCTGTGGTGGAAAGTGGGGTGGACGTCTTTGTGGTTGATGGGGGAAAGATGTCCCTGTGGTGAATAGTGCTGAGCAAAACTATGTGTTGGACATTGGTGAGAACATCCCTGTGGTGGACATTGGGCAGGATGTCCCTGTGGCTGACAGAGTGTAGGACGTTCCTGTGGTGGGCAGTGGGGAGGTGGTTTCAGTGGTGGACAGTGGGATGGATGTCCTTGTGGTGCACAGTGAGGAGGACGTCCCTGTTGTGGACAGTGGAAAGGACATTACTGTGGTGGACAGTAGATAGGTCCTCCCTGTTTTAGACAGTGAGAAAGATGTCCCTGTTGTGGACAGTGAGAAGGACGTTTAAGTTGTGGACAGTAAAAAGGATGTCCCTTATGTGGACATTGGGAATGACCTCCTTGTTGTGCACAGTGAAAAGGATATTTCTCTGGTGGACAGTTGGAAGGACATCCCTGTGGTGGTCAGTGGGAAGGATATCTCTGTGGTGGACAGTGAAGAGAATCTCTCTGTGTTGGACAGTTGGGATGACATCCCTGTGGTGGACAGTGGGAAGGATGTCTTTTTGTGGAGAGTGGGGAAGACATCCCTGTGGTGAACAGTGTGGAGTATGTCCCTTTGGTGGACAGTGGTAAGGACATCCCTGTTCTGGACAGTGATGAGGACATCCCTGTTCTGGACAGTGATGAGGACATCCCTGTGGTGGACAGTGGTGAGGACGTTTCTGTGGTGAATAGGAAAACAATATTTTGGTGGATTGTGGGAAGGATGTTCCTTTTTTGTATGGTGCAGAGGACATCTCTGGGGTGGACAGTGGTGAGGACGTCTATGGTGTGCACCAGAGGATGTCCCTGTGGTACACATTCGTGAGGACATTCTGTTGTGCACAGGAGGATGTCCCTGTGGTGCACAGTGGGGAGGATGTCCCTGTGGTTTACAGTGGGAAGGACATCCCTGTAGTTGACTGTTGGGAGGAAATCCCTGTGGTGGACTGTGGGAAGGACTTCTCTGCAGTGGACAATGGTGAGAGAATTTTACTGTGTTGGACAGTGGGGATAACAGCCTTCTGGACAGTGGTGAGGACGTTCTTGTGGTACACAAGAAAACATCTCTTTGATGGACAGTGGGAAGCATTTCCCTGGAGTGGAGAGTGCAGAGGATATAGCTGAGATGGACAGTGGTAAGAACATTTCTGTTATGCACAGAAGAATGTCGCTGTGGTGCACAGTGGAAAGGATGTTCCTGTGGTGAAGAGTGAGAAATATTTCCCTGTGGTGGACATTGGTGAGGATGACCCTGTGGTAAATAGTGGTAAGGAGGTCCCTGTGGTGGACATCAGGGAGAAACTTTTTGTTGTGGACAGTGGGTAAGATATATCTGTGATGGAAAGAGGGGAGGTAGTCACTGATGTTAATCAGTGGGAATGGCATCCCTGTGCTATAGAGTGGTGAGTACTTCACTGTAGTGCACACTGAGGAGGACATCTGTGTGGTGTACTATGGGGAGCACCTCCCTGTGGTGGACAGTGGGTTGGATGTCCATGTAGTCGACAGTTGGAAGGACGTCCCTGTGGTGGACAGTAGGTAGGACCTCCCTTTGGTGGACAACAGGGAGGACTTCTCTATGGTGGACTGTATGAAGAATGTCCTTGTGTTGGTCACTGAGGAGGATGTCCCTGTGGTGGACAGTGGGGAGGATGTCTCTGTAGTGGACAGTTGAAAGCTATCCCTGTGGTCGACAGTGGGAAGGAATTCCCTTTGATGAACTGTGGGAAGGATATCCCTGTGGTAGACAGTGGTGAGGACGTCCCTCTGATGGACAGTGGGGAGGATGTCCATGTGGTGGACAGTTGGAAGAATGTCGCTGTGGTGGACTGTGGGAAGGACATCCATTTGGTCGACAGTGGTTATGACATCACTGTTGTGGACAGTGGGATGGATCTTCCTATGGTGGACCGTGGGAAGGACATCCCTGTTGTGGACAGTGGGGAGGATATTTCTGTGGTGGACAGTGGGAAGAACATCCTTGTTTTGGACAGTTGGTAGGATGTCCCTGTGGTGGACAGTGTGAAGTGTGTCCCTGTGGTGGACAGTGGGGTGGACATCCCTGTGGTGAACAGTGGTGAGAATGTTTCTGTGGTGCACAGGAGAACGTATCTTTGGTATACTGTAGGAAGGATTTCCCTGTTGTGGAGAGTGCAGAGGACATCTCTGGGGTGGACAGTGGTGAGGACCTCCTTGGTGTATGCTGTAAGATGTTCCTGTGGTGCACAGTCCTGAGGACATTCCTGCTGTGAACAGGAGATTCTTCCTGTAGTGCACATTAGGGAGGATGTCCCTGTCTTGAACAGCGGGAAACAATACCCCAGTGGTGGATATTTATGAGGACAACCCTGTGGTGGACAATGGGGAAACATCACTGTGCTGGACAGTGGGGTTTATCTCTCTGTGGTAGATGAGGGAAGGATGTCACTATGGTGGACAATTTGGAGGATATCTCTGTAGTCGACAGTGTGAAGGATGTCACTTTGATGGAAAGTGGGAAGGACATCCCTGTAGTAGACAGTGGTGAGGATGTCCATGTGATTGACAGTGGAAAGAATGTCTGTATGGTGGACAGTTGGAAGAATGTCCCTGTGGTGGACAGTGGGAAGGACATCCCTTTGATGGACAGTGGGTTCGACGTTTCTGTGGTGGACAGTGTGTTGGACTTCTCTATGATGGACAGTGGGAAGGATTTCCCTTTGGTGGACAATGGGAATGACAACCCTGTTGTGGAAATTGGGAAGGATTTCCCTGTGATGGACAGTGGGGAGGACATTCCTGTGGTGAACAGTGGTGATACTGGCAAACATCCCTTTGTTGACCATGGGATGGATGTCCCTGTTTTGGAGAGTGCAGAGGACATCTCTGGGTTGGACAGGTGGTGAAGATGTTTTTGGTGTGCACTGGAAGATGTCCATGTGGTGCAGCAGTCATGGAGGATTACCCTGTTATGCACAGGAGGATGTTACTGTTTGTGCGACAGTCAGGAGGATGTCCATGTTTTGAACAGTAAGGAAAAGAACACCCAGTGGTGACTTGGTGAGGACAACCCTGTGGTGGACAGTGGGGATTACGTGTCTGTGGTAGATGAGGGAAGGATGTCACTGTGTCTAACGTGCACCCCCGAGCCCTTTACCATCCTGTATGGGGAGATAAAACACGAAACGCAGAGATCGGTAGTTACTGCAAAATGAGAGACTTTTACTTTTGTATCACACACGTGGAAACACGTGGAAAAGGATGAGCTGTGGAAGGGGCCTGGCTTAAATAGCGTCTAGAGTGACGTATTCACTCTGATTGGCTGTTCGCGTGCACCACCCACATTCAGTGACTTTGGAGGCTCCTCTGCCTTTGCATCTGTGCAGATAAATTGTTTACTTCTGGGAAAAACACAAGGCTAGCACCAACTTGGGGTGGCAGATTATATTGCGGCTTCCTACATCTCCCCCTGTTAAATTATAAAATGAAACAGCCTTTTGCCTATTAAATTTAGTACCAATTAGATTCGAACTCAAACCCGATCAAGCAAACTCCATCTTGGAGGAATAAGCGATCAAAGAGCTTATAGCCCAGAGATTTTTCACTATACCCTTCCAGGTGTGATGAACGAGTCCTCTGGGGCAGGGCTAGGGGATGTAAAGAGGAATTGACACCCTACCTGTGCAATGGAGTATAGCTCCCAGGAGTGTAAGGGTCGGTCAACCCTACTATTCAGGTACCGACAATTATTTAGGCTAAGAGCTGGCTGGACTAGACCTCTCATCTAGCCCAGTGCAATGGGCTGAGCCCCTGGTTGCATAGACCTGAGGGCCTCAGTCATAGGCTACTTCTTATCCTAGATAGTCAATTTCACGGAGAGACGCTTGCACTAAGGCTGTGACTGCTTAGGCTTAAGCGACCTTGTAAACGTTTTTTGCTGGGCTTTGAGCTTACAAACCAAACCATCTATGAATATTAATCCACATCATAGGGGCTGTACCAAGCAGGCCTATTCCCAGATCTTAGAAAGAAAGAAAGAAAAGGCGAGAAGAAATTTAAGAAGTAAATCTCCACGGGAAACAGGTTCCATCCGCACTCCATCAAGGCTCGAAATCTGGATTTGCAATTGCTGCTGTACCTGGTCCAGCGTTCCCATTCCACTTCCCTTTTAAATAAGCAGAAAGATTATGGCTTTAAATAAATGTATCATTCACAAAATCTCAGAGGTGTAACACCTGGATGTGGGGCTGCTGACACACAGCTTATTTGAACCACATCCGTGAGCTGCTCCACATGGGCTCACAGCAAATTAACTCTCTGATTGACCAGAGTCTCTTTTAAGTCTCCATAATGATGTACTGGGATGGGCACAAAGTAGGCACATGCACAACCAAGACTAGGTTTAGTGATCCATTCCAGCCTTGTGCTAAAAGCATGTAACATTTTTACAATCCAAGGTATCAGAATTATTCTGAAGGTTGGATAACATAAAGAAAAATGAAGGGTCTACACACACCAACACCGGTTGTGTAGATGCATTTTTAAACACCTTATTAATTTTAATGTTATTCAAAAGGCTAGAGATATTAAATCTTGTAGCCGAAACATTCTGCACTTTATGAAACATATTTAACAAGAGAAAGGCAGATATACCCCTTTTTAACATTTTAAACAGTAGCCACAACACATAATTTAATTGTGTTGAAGCAGGTTAAACTCAAGAAAATATACATATGATTTAATTTAGGACTTGCATCCCTTTGAAAATATCAAACAGAGTTTTAAATCCTCCTATGGTAAGCTTAAAATGAGGTTTTAGCCAAATAATATCTCTTAACAACTTTTAAAAATCACTAAGAGCAAATCAAGATTAAAAGTAAACTATTTTCCTTTGCATGTACACTCACAAGCCAGAAGATGGCGTTAGATCCCCACCACAAATGGTTGTGAGTCACCACGTGGCCGCTGGGAGTTTAGCCTTTATATTTTAAATTAAGTCCAGCCTTTAATGGCTGAGCTATCTCTCTACCCCCAATTTATCTCAAATATTGAAAGACACTGTCTTTGAATCCTTTTTTGAAGTAACAAGTATTTTAAAAAATTTTTAAAGCTCGCTATATTGAAGCAATACCTTGCAGAAAAAATTTCTTTAGAGAAATCTACTAATAAAATATCACACAGTGAATAATATACACTAAAAATTTAACCTCTTACACTTTTGTATTAAAGCAACAACAATATATATATATATATATATATATATATATATATATATATATATAATGTAAACATTAACCATTTTTGAAGCAATTATTTTTAACAAATATCGCTCCATGGGCTCTTAAACATTATGAATAAATTTATTAACTGTAAACCTTTCACCTTTACCAGAAATGTAAAGGAATGGTATAAAATATCTTTTATGTCTATAAAATTCTATGAGCATTTATTGAAATAGCAGCTGGAGAAGGCAAGTTAGGCTGTATAAATCTTAAATTTGAACTTTATTTTGGATTAATTTAATAACCGATCTTTTTTGTCCCATGAGAATATCGGATAAAAGCCAACCTTATTCTCTAACAATTGTTACACACATTAAAGGAATCTAAGGCATCTCATTTTTAACGACTTTGAATATAAAGGAATTAAAATAATTTGAACCATATTTTATAAGCACATTTCTAGGATCCGGTCTGTGAAGACTCAGAACAAAACTTAGCAGTTGGGCTTCTGTGGTCACGGCCTGCATGTCTTAATTCAAATGTAAATGCACTTAATCTCCCTCTGCCTGCCGATTTAGGCTTGGCGGTTCAGGCGCAGGCCTGAACTGAGCGATTTTGCTTTTACTCAAAATCTTAAATTTAAACTGTAAACCTTAAAAGACACGTGTTGTATCTTTTCTCTATAAACATAGGCAAATCAAAAATTTTTAAACTCTTGGCTGAGCTACCAACTGTAGCCAATGGAATATTGGCCGTTTAACTATGTTTTAAAGCCTCTGAAAACAGTTTAAGATCTGACCAAGTCCCACAGCGGTATACTCATCCCCAAATGAAACTTTAGTATCAGGAGAGTCAGAGCCGAAATCTTGTAATCCAGCTTCTTTCTTTACGATCCTCAGACAGCTCCAGCTCTGCCTCCTGCACCCACACCTCCGGTGGCAGCGCGGCCGCCGCAGCCAGAATCCACCATTGCGGCTACGCCAGCCACACTCCGGAAGACGAGAGGGGCTGAAGGACGGATGGACTCTGGGCTCAGCCGCTGAGAGCCGCAGGCGCTGCCATTGTCGCTGCCACCATGAGCCAGGGACCCAAATTAAATTGTTTTCACCTGTGAAATAAACACAAATAGCCTCTCCTCCTGGCCCACAGCATGCCCCTAGGCAATCCCGCAGCCTCCCGTTCCCACGAGAGGCGGCTGCATCCACCACGGCATCCTCAAAAATCAATGTTCCCTCACTGGCATTGTCTGCTCTAAACTCACAGGGCTATCTCTCTCCTCTGCCTGCCTGTGCCTCCCAAGTGCTGGGATTAAAGGCATGTGCCACCACCGCCTGGCTTGCTCTGCCTGCCGCATGTAGGGGAACCCAGAAGCTTCCCCAAAGACTCTTTCATAAAAGAGGATTCTTTTTTCCTCCAACCTCCCCCCACCTGCCGGTGGTTCCATGGACTCTGCAGCAGTCCTTGTTCCTTTTGAACACCCTATTCTATCACCAGGCCTTCCCTGTAGCCTGCTACTAACACACTTTAGTTCTGGTATGCCAGAGTAGCCATAAAACAAATGCAATGTGAGCAAAAGGCTAGCCACCCCCGACATCTCCTAAAGGTGTACCTCACACCCCTGCAGTCTATTCACCTTCCTCAAGTCTCGGGGTCCTTCAGCTGCGCGTAGAAATTCCGCCGAGCCTAGAAATTCCACGCGCCTGGAAATTTCTGGGTTCTCGGCACCAGATCTAACGCGCACCCCCGAGCCTTGCATCCGCGGAAGATAAAACACGAGATGCAGAGATCGGGTAGTTACTGCAAAATGAGGACCTTTTACTTTTGTATCACACACATGGAAAACGCGGAAGGGATGAGCTGTGGAAGGGGCCTGGCATTTAAGTCTAGAGTGACAGTGACGTATTCACTTCTGATTGGCTGTTCGCTCACCACCCAACATTCAGTGACTTTTGGCGGGCTCTCTGCCTTTGCATCTGCGCAGATAATTGTTTACTTCTGGGAAAACACAAGGCTAGCGCCAACTTGGGGTGGCAGATTGTATTGCGGCTTCCTACAACTGTGTGGGACAATTTGGAGGATGTCCCTGTGGTGAACAATTGGAAGGACGTCCCTTGATGGACACTGGGACAAACGTTCCTGTGGTAGACAGTGGTGAGGAAGTCTATGTGATGGACAGTGGGGAGGATGTCCCTGTGGTGGACAGTGTGAAGTGTTTCCCTGTGGTGGACAATGGGGTGGACATCCCTGTGGTGAACAGTGGTGAGAATGTTTCTGTGGTGCACAGGAGAAAGTCTCTTTGGTATACTGTAGGAAGGATTTCCCTGTTGTGAAGAGTGCAGAGGACATCTCTGGGGTGGACAGTGGTTAGGACCTCCTTGGTGTACTCTATAAGATGTCCCTGTGGTGCACATTCCTGAGGACGTCCCTGTTGTGAAGAGGAGATTCTTCCTGTAGTGCACATTAGGGAGGATGTCCCTGTCTTGAACAGTGGGAAAAAACACCCCAGTGGTGGATATTTATGAGGACAACCTTGTGGTGGACAGTGGCAAAACATCACTGTGGTGGACAGTGGGGTTTATCTCTCTGTGGTAGATGAGGGAAGGATGTCACTGTGGTGGACAATTTGGAGGATATCCCTTTGGTCGACAGTGGGAAGGATGTCTCTTTGATGGACAGTGGGAAGGACATCCCTGTGGTAGACAGTGGTGAGGATGTCCATGTGATGGACAGTGGAAATGATGTCTGTGTGGTGGACAGTTGGAAGAATGTTTCTGTAGAGGACAGTGGGAAGGACATCCCTTTGATGGACAGTGGGTTCGATGTTTCTGTGGTGGACAGTGTGTTGGATACTCTATGAAGGACAGTGGGAAGGATTTCCCTTTGGTGGGCAATGGGACAACCCTGTTGTGGAAATTGGGAAGGATGTCCCTGTGATGGACAGTGGGGAGTACATTCTTGTGGTGAACAGTGGTGAGGACCTTTGGTAGTGCACTGGCAAACATCCCTTTTGGTGGACCCGTGGGAAGGATGTCCCTGTTTTGGAGGGTGCAGTGACATCTCTGGGTTGGACAGTGGTGAAGATGTCTTTGGTGTGAACTGGAAGATGTCCGTGTGGTGCACAGTCATGAGGATGACCCTGTTGTGCACAGAAGGATGTTACTGTGGTGCACAGTCAGGAGGATTGTCCATGTTTTAAACAGTGGGAAAGAACACCCAGTGGTGGACATTGGTAAGGACAACCTTGTGGTGGACAGTGGGAAACATCCCTGTGGTGGACAGTGTGGTTTACATCTCTGTGGATAGATGAGGGAAGGATGTCACTGTGTTGGACAATTTGGAGGATGTCCCTGTGGAAAACAATTGGAAGGACATCCCTTTGATGGACACTGTGAAAAACGTCCCTGTGGTAGACAGTGGTGAGGAAGTCCATGTGATGGACAGTAGGGAGCATGTCTATGTGGTGGACAGTTTGAAGAACGTCCCTGTGGTGTACTTTGGGAAGGACGTTCCTGTGGTGGACAGTGAGAAGTACATCCATGTTGTGGACAGTGGGGAGGATGTTCCTGTGCTGGAGAGCGGGGAGGTCATCCCTGTGGTGGAGAGTGACAAGGACATCCCTTTGGTGGACAGTGGGAAAGATGTCACTGTGTTGGACAGTGGAAAGGACATCCCTTTGTTGTTCAGTGAGAAGGACATCCTTGTTGTGGACAGTGGGGAGAATGACCCTGTGCTGGACAGTGGTGAGGTCATCCCTGTAGTAAATAGTGGTGAGGCCGTTTCTGTGGTGCACTGGAGAACATCATTTTGGTGGACTCTGGAAAGAATGTCCCTGTTTTGGAGAGTGCAGAGAACATATCTGGGGTGGAGAGTGGTGAAGAAGTCTCTGTTGTGCACTGGAAGATGTTCTTGTGGTGCACAGTCATGAGGACGACCCTGTTGTGCACAGGAGGATATGACTGTGGTGCACAGTGGGGAGGACGTTCCTGTTTTGAACAATGGGAAAGAACACCCGTGTGGTGGACATTGGTGAGCACGCGCCTGTTGTGGACAGTGGGGAAACATCTCTGTGGTCGACAGTGGGGTAGACGTCTTTGTGGTTGATGGGGGAAAGATGTCCCTGTGGTGAAGAGTGCTGAGGAAAACACTGTGTTGGACATTGTGAGAACATCCCTGTGGTGGACATTGGGCAGGATGTCCCTGTGGCTGACAGAGTGTAGGATGTTCCCGTAGTGGACAGTCGGGAAGTGGTTTCTGTGGTGGACAACGGGAAAGATGTCCCTGTGGTGAAGAGTGCTGAGGACAACTCAGTGTTGGACATTGGTGAGAACATCCCTGTGGTGGACATTGGGCAGGATGTCCTTGTGTCTGAAAGAGTGTAGGATATTCCTGTGGTGGACAGTGGGGATGTGTTTTCTGTGGTGGACTGTGGGAAGGACATCTCTGTGGTGGACAGGGTAGAGGATTTCTCTATGTTGGACAGTTGGGATGACATCCCTGTGGTGGACAGTGGGAAGGATGACTTTTTGTGGAGAGTGCGGAGAACATCCTTGTGGTGGACAGGCAGAAGGTCGTCCCTGTGGTGAACAGTGTGGAAGATGTCTTGTGGTGGAAAGTGATGAGGACGTTTCTGTGGTGGACTGTGCTGAGGACATTTCTGTGGTGCACAGGAAAACATTATTTTGGTGGACTGTGGGAAAAATGTTTCTATTTTTGAGAGTGCAGAGGACATCTCTGGGTTGGACATTGGTGAGGATGTCTAAAGTATGCACTGGAAGATGTCCCTGTGGTTCAGAGTCATGAGGATGACCCTGTTGTGCACAGGAGGATCTTACTCTGGTACACAGTAGGGAAGATGTTCATATTTTGAACAGTGGGAAAGAACACTCCAGTGGTGGACATTGCTGAGGAAAACCATTTGGTGGAGAGTGGGGAAACATCCCTGTGGTGGAGAGAGGGGTTTACATCTCTGTGGTAGATGGGGGAAGGATGTCACTCTTGTTTAAAATTTGAATGATGTCCCTGTGGTGAACAATTTGAAGGACATCCCTTTGATGGACAGTGGGAAGGACATCCTTTGCTGGACAGTGGGAAATATGTCACTGTGGTGGACAGTGGAAAGGAAGTCCCTGTGGTGGACAGTGGGAAGGACATCCCTGTTATGGATATTGTGAAGGATGTCCCTGTGGTGAACTGTGGAAAGGATATTACAGTGGTGGACAGTGTAGAGGACCTCCTCATGATGGAAAGTGGAAAGGACGTCACAGTGGTGGACAGTGGTGAGGACATTTCTGTGGTGAACAGTGGTGAGGAAGTTTCTCTGGTGAAAAGGAAAACAACCCTTTGGTGAACAGTGCAAAGTACATCTCTGTGGTGGAGAGTAGAGAATAACACACTGTGGTGGAGAGTGGGAAGAACATTTCTGTTGTGGACAGGGAGAAGGAAGTCCCTGTTGTCGATATTGGGAAGAAACTCCTTGTGGTGAACAGTGGGAATGCTATCACTGTGGTGGACAACGGGGAGGACATCCCTGTGGTTGAGAGGTGGAAGGACATCCCTGTGGTGAACAGTGAAGAAGACGTTTCTGTGTTGGACATTGGGGATGACATCTCTGCATTCAGTAGTGAGAAAGAAGATTCTTTGGTGGAGAATGGGGAGGATGTCCCTGTTTTGGAGAGTGCAGAGGACATCTCTGGGGTGGACAGTGGTGAAAACGTCCCTGTTGTTCACTGGAAGATGTCCCTGTGTTGCACTGTCATGAGGATGAACCCTGTTGTGCACAGGAGGATATTCTGTGGTGCACAGTGGGGAGGACGTTCCTGTTTTGAACAATGGGAAAGAACACCCCTGTGGTGGACATTGGTGAGCATGCCCCTGTTGTGGACAGTGGGGAAACATCTCTGTGGTGGACAGTGGGGTAGACGTCTTTGTGGATGACAGGGGATAGATGTCCCTGTGGTGAAGAGTGCTGAGGAAAACTCTGTGTTGGACATTGGTGAGAACATCCCTGTGGTGGACATTGGGCAGGATGTCCCTGTGGCTGACAGAGTGTAGGATTTCCCATGTTGACAGTGGGGAGGTGGTTTCTGTGTTGGACAGTAAGAAGGACATCCCTATGGTGGACAACAGGGAGTTGCTAACATCCCTGGTGAGTAGGATGTCCCTGTGGTGGACAGTGGGTAGTACATTCCTGTGGTGTACACTGGGGAGGACGTACCTGTGGTGGACAGTGGAAAAACATCTGTGTTGTGGACAGTGGGGAGGATGTCACAGTGGTGGTCAGTGGAAAGGACATTAATTTGATGGACAGTAGAGAGGACCTCACTGTGGTTGACAGTCAGAAGTAGGTCCCTGTGGTGGACAGTGGGAAGGACAATTATGTTGTGGACTGTGGGGAGAACATCTCTGTTGTGGACATTGGCAAAAACCTGCTTGTGGTGAACTTTGGGAAGAATGTCCTTCCTGTGGACAGAGGCTAGGACATCACTTAGATGGAAAGTGGGAAGGACATCCCTGTGGTGGACAGCGGGGAGGACCTTTCTGTGGTTGACAGTGGGACATACATCCCTGTTTTAGACAGTGGGGAGGATGTCACTGGTTTGGACACTGGTAAGGACCTCCCTTTGGTGGACAGTGGGTAGGACATTTCTTTTAGTGGACAGTGGGATGGATGTCTCTGTGGCAGAATGTGGGGAGAACACACCACTTTGGTGGACAGTGGGGAGGACATTTCTGTGGTGGAAAGTGTGAAGAATGTCCTTGTGAAGAACAGCAGGGAGGACATCTCTGTGGTCTACAGTGGGAAGGACGTCACTGTTGTGGACTGTGGAAAGAATATTCCTGTGGTGCATAGCAGTGAGGAAGTCCCTTTTGTGCATAGTAGAATGTCCCTGTGGTGGAAAGTGAAGAGGATGTTTCTTTGGTGGACAGTGCAAAAGACGTCCATGTGGTGGAATATGGAGAGGTCCACTCTTTAGTGAACATTGGGGAGGATGTCCCTGTGGTGGACAGTGGAAAGGATGTCCTTGTGGTGCACATTGGTCAGGATGTCCCTGTTGTGCACAGGGGAATGTCCCTGTGGTAAACAGCAGGAAGGACGTCACTGTGCTGAACATTGGTGAAGATGACCCTGTGGTGGACAGTTTTTTGGATGTCCTTGTGGTAAACAGGAGTACATATCTGAGGTGGACAGTGGGGAGGACCTCCCTGTGGTGGATAGTGTTTAGAATGTCTCTGTAGTGTACATTGGGGAGGACCTTCCTGTGGTAAACTGTGGGAATAATGTCCTTTTGTGAACAGAGGAAGGATGTCCATGTTGTGGACAAAGAGAGAACATTCCTATGGTGGACAGTGGGGAGAACCTCCCTTTGGTGGACATGGGTAGGATGTCTCTGTGGTGGACTGTGGGGAGGACATCTGTGTTTAAAATGGGGGAGGACATTCTTGTGGTGGACAGTGGGGATGACATCTCTGTGGTGGACAGTGGGAAGAATGTCCCTGTATTGGACAGCGGAAATGACCACTCTGTGGTGTACAATGGAAATCACGTCCCTCTGTGGGACAGTGGAGAGGATGTACCTGTGGTGGACAGTGATAAGGACATTCTATGGTGAATAGTGGGAAGTGTGTCTCTGTGATAGAGAGCAGGGAGGACCTCTCTGAGGTGGACAGTGGGAAGGACATCCCTGTTTTGGACAGTAAAACGATGGCCCTTTTGTGGACATTGTTGAAGATGTAGCCCTGATGAACAGTGGTGAGGACATCCCTGTTGTGGACAGTGGTGAGGACCACAATGTGATGGAAAGTGGTAAGGATGCTCCTGTTGTAGACAGCAGGGAGGACCTCACTTTGGTGGATAGTGGGAAGGACTTCCCTGTGGTGAATAATTTGAAGGGACGACCCAGTTGTGGAAAATGGGAAAGCATGTCCCATTGATGGACAGTGGGGACGACATCCCTGTGGTGAACAGTGGTGAGAAACTTTCTGTGGTGAACTGCGAGAACGTCCCTTTAGTGGATCATGGGAAGGATGTCCCTGTTTTGGAGAGTGCAGAGAATATCTGTGGGGTGGACAGTGGTGAGGACATCCTAGTGTTTACTGGAAGATATCCCTGTGGTGCACATCATGACATGAACCCTTTTGTACACAGGAGGATGTTACTGTGATGCACAGTAGGGAGGATGTCCATGTTCTGAACAGTGGAAAGCATACACAGGGCTGGACATTGGTTAGGACACCACTGTGGTGGACGTGGGGAAATATCTCTGTGGTAGACATTGGGGTTATGTCTTTGTGGTAGTTTGGGAAAAGGATGTCACTGTGGCTGGACAATAGGAAAAACGTCCCTATGATGGACAGTGGGAAGGACGTCCCTGTGGTAGAGAGTGGGTGAGGAAGTCCATGTGATGGACAGTGGAAAGATGTCCCTTTGGTGGAGAGAGGGAAGGATGTCCTTTGTGGTGGACTGTGGGGAGCAACTCATTGGGGTGGACAGTCGGGAGGATGTCCCTGTGTTGGACAGTGGGTAGGACCTTTCTGTTGTGGACAGGTGGGGTAGACATCCTTGTGGAGAACAGTGGGAAGTAGGTTCCCTGTTTGCTTACAGTGGGGATGGATGTTTCTGTATGTGGACAGTTGGGACCATATTTGTGTGGTGGACAGTTGAAGGACGTCCCTGTGGTGGACAGGGGAAAGACCTAACTCGGAGTTTTGGAGAGGACCTCCCTGTGGTAACAGTGGGGTTGGACATCCCTGTGGTGGACAGTGGGTAGTACGTTCTTGTGGTATAACATTGGGGAGGACGTGCCTGTAGTGGACAGTGAAAGAACATCCGTGTTGTGGACAGTGGGGAGGTGTATCTGTGGGTGGACAGTGAACAAGGACATTACTTTGATGGACAGTAGAGAAGACCTCCCTGTTGTGGATAGTGGGAAGGAAGTCCCTGTGGTGGACAGTGGGAAGGACATTTATTTTGTGGACTGTGGGAAGAACATCTCTGTTGTGAACATTGGAAAGACCTCCTTGTGGTGAACTGTAGGAAGAATGCCCTCTTGTGGAAAGAGGGGAGGACATCACTTATTTTTGGACAGTGGGAAGGACATCCCTGTGGTGGACGGTGGGGAGAAACTTTCAGTGGTGAACAGTGGAAGAAATGTCTATGTGTTGGACAATTGGGAGGACATTTAGGTTGTGCAGTATGGGAAGGACAACCATGTTGTGGACATTGGAAAGGACCTCCTTGTGGTGGACAGTGGGAAGCATGTCCTTCTCATGGACAGTGATGAGAAACACCATGTGTTGGACAGTGGAAGGGTGTCTCTGTGGTGGACATAGGGATTATATCTTTAGTGATATGGGAAGTACGTTCCCTGTTGTGGACAGTTTGGGTGCTCTTTCTGTGTTGGACAATGTGGAAGGACCATGCCTTGTTGTGGCGAGGGCGGAAGGACATACCTTTGGGGACAGTGGGAAAGAACATCCCTGTGGAGGACAGTAAGAGGACCTTCCCTGTAAGTGGGCAGTGGGAAGGAGTCCCTGATATGTACTATGGAGGACATGCCCTGTTGTGGGGACAGGGCAGAGGACATCCCTGTGGTGGGCGGAGGTGGAAGGACATATCTTGGTGGACAGTAGAGAGGACTATTCCCTGTTGGTGGACGAGTGAGAACAGGAGGTCCCTGTGGTGGGACATTGGAACGAAAAAATATGTTGTGGACTGTGGAAGGACAATCCCTGTTTTGGACATTGAGAAAAGACCTCCTTGTGTGACATTGGGAAGGATGTCCCTCTGGTGGACAGT
>NW_023046251.1:0-37500 GCF_011762505.2 Arvicanthis niloticus
GTGTACCACTCTCCTTCCCATGAGATATCAGGACTGGCACTTCCTGAGCTTTCCCGCTTCAGGGACAGTGAAGCAGGTTCATCTGCCAGCTTTGAGCGTCTAACATTCAGGGTGGAGTCTGGAAGACACCATGCCGGAGAAAAAGACACTGGAACGGGCACGCAGATCTTAGGGGCTGGATAGTAGAACTGAAACAAGTGATGGCAGTGGAAAACCCACCTTCCAGCAGTAGACAAACGACCTTTCCAGAATCTGTGTATTCAATAGAAGTGCTTGGTACCAATAGAACTCACCTTGTTCAAGGTGTGTGGAGAATATGAGAATATTAGTGTCCTTGGTGATATTTGTGCCACTATGCAAATCTGACTTCCTTTATACTGCTACAGTGTTGAAATGCTTTTTGCATCTCTGCTAAAAGTCTTGTGCATAGTCAGCTATTGAGTATGTCACTGCTTGCCTCTTCCAGTTAGCCTTTGCCTAAGCTGTTCTGGCTGGTGCTTCAGAATTACCCTTGGTATGGGTTCTAGGTTGAGGAAATGCAGTTTCCTGACCAGAAGTCTTTAGAGGGATGCTAGAGGTCAAGAAGATCGGCCCTGGGATGAAACCCAGGGATACCCAGACTCATGATGACCACTGGTACCAAGTGGTAAAATGTATGAGGTTTCACAGATTAATGCATCCCAGAGCTGCAGGGAAAACCAGGCCTTTACCCAAAGGCTGACTGAAAAGTTGACTAGTGCCAGAAAACTGTCTTTGGCATACTTCCCTTACGGATCTGGCCTGTTGGTGACACCTAACTTTCTGGTTCTACAGCTTATTTGTACTACATAATCAGCGCCCTGGGCATAACGGCCGGGGCTCATCGCCTGTGGAGCCACAGAACTTACAAGGCACGGCTGCCCCTGAGGCTGTTCCTCATCATTGCCAACACCATGGCGTTCCAGGTAAGAAGCTGCCGCTGCTGCCTTGTCTTCACCCAGTGGTGGGCAGTCAGGGATCTGGATAATTTACTAGGACAGCCATTATTCTTTCTAGTACCGTGTGGTCCCCCAGAGCGCAGACTCAAGTCCTGAAGTCTATATACAATAGAGTCACTTGTGAAGGGAAATAAGAAGGAGTCCCCGTGTGCTGGGCTCTGGTCAGTTTCCATTTCAGGGCCCCAGCGGTGTCACACAGCATGGCCACTGTGGGTCTTTAATATAAAGGACACAAGAGCTGGGCATTGACCCTGTTAAGTGGGCAACAATTCATTTTAAGGTAGCTGTCTCAGACTCTCACAGTGGGACAGACCCACGGATATCATAGACCCTGGGGCTCTTTTAATGGAAGTAGATACCGTTGTTATTACCCCTCTACAGATGAGGAAACACCTAGAGATTGGCTGGTGTAAGGCTGAGGTGGGAAGAATTTTCAAAGAACAAGCTTACATCAGAGCAAAGATGGAGACCTGATAGAGGATCCTCACCTCCTTAGCTTTAAGGACACAGGGTAGCTAGCCACTGGTGGGTTTAATTTGCAGCAAGAGGAAACTAAGAAACCAAATTAGTCCCCCCTGCCTTGTCAAGATTTGAGATGCTCACCAGATTTGCCTAGCCATCTCTGGCATAGCAACTTTGCCTTTAAAAGATGCCTAGTGTTCTTGGGGTACAGAGGAGTAGTAGAGGAAGAGACAGTGGTGTATTCTTGAGGTAAGCCAGGACACAGACAGGCCCAGAGGTCCTTTGGAGACGTGCCCATGTTCAGGGGCTACATGGTGGCCTCGATACTGGGCAGAAAGGGCGGCCACTTGGTGAAGGTGTTAGGATAAGTTTCTCCTGTTTCTACAGAGGAGCACCCTAGAAGCCAGGCCACTTGCCTTGTACCTAACTCTGAGCAATAGGACAAGGCACACCATGTGCACCCTGGCCCACAGTCAGTGGTTATGGAGCTGCTTATGTGGGTCATCAAAATGGCTCATTGGGTAAAGGTGCTTTCTGTGCAAGACTGACAAGTTTGATCTTGCACTGTGGAAGGGGAGAACTGAGTCCTAAAAGTTGTCCTGTGACTACACGTGGGTCATGACACGTATGCACCTGTACCCACACACATAAACTCAACTTTAAAAAGATTCACTATCTTGCTAATGAGATGTGAGGACTGTGACTTACCCACACTTGCTTTCCTGTAACCTCAGGAAGTGACTGTGCTGTTCCTCTGCTCTGGGTCTTTAAAGTGATTTGTCTATATGTACCTCTAAGGCAACTGTGAAGCACAGGATAGCCCCTCACCTCAACCCTGTGTGTATTCTTGAGCTAGAGTCCTGATCTGAGGGTTTTTGTGAGTTGGGTTGAGAGTCTCAGCCCCTTGCAGACGTCTAGGCTCTTGCATTCTCCTTGGAGAGCATCTCTTCTCAATATGGGTTCCTTTTTCCTGTGCTTCCAGAATGATGTGTATGAATGGGCCCGAGATCACCGCGCCCACCACAAGTTCTCAGAAACACACGCTGACCCTCACAATTCCCGCCGGGGCTTTTTCTTCTCTCACGTGGGTTGGCTGCTTGTGCGCAAACACCCAGCTGTCAAAGAGAAGGGTGGAAAACTGGACATGTCTGACCTAAAAGCTGAGAAGCTGGTGATGTTCCAGAGGAGGTGCGTTGGAACTGGGGATGGACCCCTGGGAGTGTGCATTCACATTGTCTGAGGTTTTTATTAGGCATTATAAAGTAAAAGCCATGACTTACTGTGTCTACATGTTCAGGTCAATTTTAAAATGTATTTTAACATCCCATAGGCCACAGAGATAAACTGATTTTTCTCTGTGTGCATTATCTTATTAGAACCAATGAACTGCAAAACAACAAAACCCCTGTCCATTGTCCTAGGTGGGGGAAGCCAGACCTGGATGTTATATAGAGAGCTTATCTAGAAGGACTAAGTGGCCTACTGCAGTCAGGGTGATAAGTCAGGTAGCCTGAGAGTCGCCATGCAAGTCAGGATTTGTCTAAACTAGACAGATACAAAGAACAGGGAACAGGCTTAGGAGGAAGTGGCGTTGAAGCCACAGCTGCATGGAGACGTCACGAGTGTTCCAGAGAGAGGCTGTGCAGGCAGTGTGGTGAGCTAAATGTTCGGGAATGCAGCCCTCTGCTTGAAGTCCCAGGTGTGAGAGAGAACAAGCCATGAAGACATATTGCCCGTATCCTTCCTACGGACTCCTCCACGCAGACTTAAGTAGTTAAGTTAGCAACCGAGTTACTAAAGGGTTCTCTAGCAGCCTGAGGCAGGAGTGTTGTCCACTCTTGGGAAGGGCACAAGTTAGGTGGTAGGAAAGACTTAAGCCGAGAAAACAAGGAGTTAGATTCAGGGGACTTCCTACGCTGTGAGGGGAAGATGGTGGTTACTGAAGAGCACAGGGAGTCAGTTCCCTTGGAAGTATCTGTGATCTGTGTACCTGAGGATGTTGCTGTCTGGTCAGAGGCTTATAGTTTGGGGGTACAGTTTGGGGGTAGGGGAGCAGAGCTAGGAATGCTGGTAGCAGGAAATGGAGGCATGGCCACATGCTAAGTGAAGATTCCGGTGGTCATGAGAGAAACACAAAGGCAGGGGCTGGAGAGATGGCTCAGCGGTTAAGAGTCTGTCTGCTCTTCCAGAGGTCCTGAGTTTAATTCCCACCAACCACACAGTGGCTCACGACCATCTGTAATGGGATCCCACTGCAACAGTGTACTCACATACAAAATAAATAAATCTTTAGAAAGACAGACAGACAGACAGACTAAGGCAGCCCAGGAAGCAACGGGGATAATCGAGTCATCTGTTGCATCCTCATCACCCCATCTAAACAGTGAGTTAACAGTATTTGCTCTCAAATGTTCCACCACAGTTTTGGGGCTGGTTCCTTCTGCTCATGGGACTGGGGGAAAATCAGCCCTGCCTGCAGGGAGTGGACCATCCATGGGAGTGTGAGAATTCTCTCTCCAGGAACTCTAAAATGTGTCATTGCAGGTACTACAAGCCGGGTCTCCTACTGATGTGCTTCATCCTGCCCACGCTGGTGCCCTGGTACTGCTGGGGGGAAACCTTTGTAAACAGCTTGTGCGTTAGCACCTTCCTGCGGTACGCTGTGGTGCTCAACGCCACCTGGCTGGTGAACAGCGCTGCCCACCTCTACGGGTACCGCCCCTACGACAAGAACATTAGCTCTCGGGAGAACATCCTGGTTTCCATGGGAGCTGTGGGTGAGTCCCCAGCAGGACCACATCTGGTGGCTCGCCACTGGAGATACATGGCCAGGGGCCGGGAGGAATTACAATGCTCCAATCTTTGATATTTCCCACTGTGGTAATTTTTTGGGGGGAATCCTTTTGAGAGGCCCTAACTTCTCTGGAAAGGGTGAAAATGTACCTTTAATGGGCCCTCTTGAGTTCTTCCATTTCTGGAAGGTCTCACTCAGGGCAGGGGGTCATAAATAGAAAAGTAGTGTCATCTCCATGAGTATAAACCTCATGTTTTTATTTAACCATGCTGTATAAAAGATAAAGTTCTAATTCAGTGCAGTTCATTTCAAGTATGTACAAGGATAGCATTTTTATCTCTATAGTACTTGGGCGAGGCTTATCTATGAGTGACACTTGTATGGCAGCCATCAGCACACACACCTTCTCACCCTGCCACCCTCTGCCCACTTGTCCTTTGTCTTTCTTATTTCTCCTGTTTCGTGCTAGAGTTCCCCTTCCCACAAAATTGCTCAGGGAATCCTGCCAGATCACGTGATCTTAGGATTGTGGGATCCAAGCTATAAATCCAGTCCCAGTTGTCAGGATGCATAAACATCTGCCACCTCTAACCACATGTTCCTGTTCCTTCTGAGAACAGAGTTCAACAAATACCTTGTTATAGTTTCCCTATGCAAACCTGTGGCTTTTTTTTTTTTTTTTTTTTTTTTTCCAATAAGAACTATTGGTCATCTAACGACACTGTTCAGATTAGTGCTTATATATCTTGGTAGAACACTCAATGAACTTAGCCACTTTGGAGATATATATGAAGGTTCAGCAGGTAAAGGCACTTAGCAGCCAAACCTGGCCAGCCTGAGTTTGGTCCCTGAGACCCACATAGTAGAAGGAGAAAACCGACTCCTGCATGCTACGACATACATGTGCGCGTGGGTAAACTCATACAAATATTAAAAATAAATTTAAAAATATTTTCTTTATGACTTAACTTATGTCAGAGACCCACTAGTGCTCATGTTCTTTAACTTATATTTGGAATAAATTCCCTATACTCTACAGTGCTAAGACCCTCTTAGAAATGGAATCACTTGGACAAGATGGGTAGATCCCAGCGTATAAACGGAACTGCAATGCCTTTGGTGGTGTCTGCTTGTTCAGAGTAAATGAAACATGGGTCAGCCATTCACTCACCTGCAGTCCTGAGTCCCCAAAGTCTGAGGAGCCCACTGGGTAAGAGGTGTGTGCAGAGGAGGAAGCAGCAATCACTGAGCGCCCTGACTGCTCTCCTTGCTTCTGTTGCAGGCGAGGGCTTCCACAACTACCACCATGCCTTCCCCTACGACTACTCTGCCAGTGAGTACCGCTGGCACATCAACTTCACCACCTTCTTCATCGACTGCATGGCTGCCCTGGGCCTGGCTTACGACCGGAAGAAAGTTTCTAAGGCTGCTGTCTTAGCCAGGATTAAGAGAACTGGAGACGGAAGTTGCAAGAGCGGCTGAGTGTGGGGTCTTCCAGTTCGTTCCAGAAGCCAGCTTGGCAGAGGCTTACTGTTCTGTTAATTAACTACTGAGTATTGCTACCCAGATGCTAAAATGATGACGTTAACCCATTCTGGTACAGTATTGTAAAACGGACAGATACTGGAAGTCAACAGCTCTTCCTCTCCATGCTAAGCTGATCTCCCTTCTGTTTTCTTTTCCCATTGTTTTTTTTTTTTTTCTTCTTTGCTTTGTCCCCGATGACCTCGTTTCTCACTGCCTCCCCCAAGCCAGCAGCCACTCAGCCGTAGGGCAGTGTTCGCCTTCCAGAATATACCAACTTTTCAAGGGTCTACAGTAAAGGTTCACACCTCACCCCCAACTCTTCTTAAGCTGCTCTGAGTTAGAGATACAAGAAAAATCTTGAGAGATTTCTCCTGTTATTTTTAGCCCAGGCTTTGCCAGACGGACTGGAAAAAAAAAAATAGTTTTATTTGGCAGAGAGCTTGTAGAGCAGGTAAATCTTAAGGGGTCAAAGTCAACATGCAGGCTGTGATTCATCAACGCTGTGGGAGAGGGGGGGTCTCTTGTGAGCAGGCTCAGCTCTGTCTGGCAGAGGTGCGGGAGCCTTTGGACACAGCGTGCCTCCTCTCCTAATTCTGAGTAGGTGACAACTATGAAACTTCGTGACACCTAAAATACGGTAACACATCAAATCTCAGTGTAGTTTAGGCTAAAGATTTAAAAGAATAATAGTAAACTGAAATAATTTGTAGGAAAAGTGGTCTTTACTAAAATAAAGATTTTCTTTTCCTTTAGTAACAAAGACCTGGGGCCAGGCGTGGCGGCATGCGCCTTAAATCACAGGCCCTTAAGAGGCAGAGGCAGGTGGATCTCTGAGTTCAAAGCCAGCCAGGGGCTAGATAGTGAGACCCTGTCTAAATAAAAAAACAACCATTAGCAGGACGTGCAGAGCAAGGGGCCCTCGAGTGAGGCGTGTTTGGAATCCGTGAGGGCAGTCGCTCATGGGATGAGTGTGTCCTGTGAGCTGCACCCCAGATCCTTTTAATTGCTATTCTTCCACCTCTTAAGATGCTGGTTGCTCCATAAATTAAGGATAACTGTGGCACTTCCATACGTCCAACAGTGGAAGGATTTTAAGAGTTGAGCTTGAGTCACAGTTAAAACCGAAAAACATAAAGTCTGTCCTGGATCCTATAAACACTCAACGAGTGCTTCCCTCTGAAAAAGATGACGAATGCCTTCTTCCTCCCACTGTGGGCCGCAGACAGGGAAGTTGGAAGTAGCTGTAGGCAGCTTCAAAGCTTCTGGGGGCACCTTGCCGAGGGACTTCAGGGCTTTGGGGTGCTCTAGGGGAGCAGGTTAGGGTTTTAGCTCCCTTCTTCAGCCCCACTGCTGTTTGTGGTAAGGCGTTCCCCTGCAGTGTGGACTCATGCCTCACTAGCTCTGTGACTAGGTAGGACTCTGGGAGGCACGGCTGAAATCTCTTAGCCTTGCCACATCTGCCTCTCTCCTTCCCATTTTTTTGGGGGGGGTGGGGTGGGTTTTTTTTTTTGTTTTGTTTTGGGGGTTTTTTGTTTGTTTGTTTTGGCTTTTGGTATTTCTTTTTTCTTCTTTTTTCCTCTTTGACATTTAGTCTCCCTCTAGGCAGAAACATCCTGGATATTTACAGGCAGTAAAGACGTGGGGTCCCAGCAGCTTTCTCATGCAGAGAGGCAACCTCTATCTGTAGTAGGTAGAGAAGGCTATCCCTTTCTGGTGGGTTTCAGATTCTCCGCTTCTATTCCTCCCAGGCTTCTGACACTCTTTAAACTTTAAAGAAAAAGTTTGGCCAACTTTCTAGAAACATCCCTGGCTCAGAGAGGCTCTTTGTCTCCTCAGTCATTCCGAAATAAATGGTCTGGTTGGCGCAAGACATGCTTCCTGTGAGTTAGGGCAGAGCATGCTCTATGCTGCCTGCACTCAGCAAAGCTTCTCAGGCTAATCCGTCCTCCTGGGTGATGCTGTGGTGCTTATAGAAGGGAGACCGTGTTGGCTAAGTGGAAAGCACACCAATCAAGGTTGTGTTCTTAAGTGCCTCAGTTTGAAAGCTTTGGCTAGGGTAGGAGATCTGAGATGCCATGGACTTTGCATAAAAGGTTTTGTGCAGCAATGCAATAGCCTGGCTGTATTAAGATCGGCTGTGCAGCATACCAAATGCCGCAGTTGGAGGGAACAGCCTTCCCGTGTTAGTTGACTAGAGAGGCTTTAGAGCCTCTGTGTGCCCACTTGAAAGTAGCCTTATCCTTCAGCTGTTCACTGAAATAGAATTCTTGGGAGATCATATTTGCTGACCTGTGGCCCTATTTCTTGGAAATGCCTTTTGAGTGATTTTAGTTCCACTGGTTATCCGGTGCCCACTTAAATCAAATGTGAACAATAAAAGCAGCTCTCAGCCTGCCCCGTGGATCTGAATCATGCCATGGCTGAGGACCCCGTTAAATAACACCTGTCGGTAAGGTTGTACCAGCTCACTAAGAAACACTACTATCAAGATTTTAAAGCTCAAACCAAGTGACATGTTAATAAGAGACTAAGATCTGATTGAGTGAGTTTTCTAACAGTCCTTGCCTCGTGGACACGCTAAAATTTGACTTGGGTGCCTTACCTCTTTTCTAACCAGTGTTGTTCATGAGCCTATGCTCCCTCCGTGGATCCCTTAAAACCGGAGAGCCTGCAAATGTGGCAGGGTCCAAAAGGCCTGGCTGGAGGGTTAGCTGGACATTGATTGCAGTATTGCCTCTGGGGGGGAGTCTTCATTTGGGGAACTTTTCTTAGGGCTGTTTTGATGAAGTGCCCATAGCTGGTGGATGGGGGAAGTAAATTTGAACGTGCGCGATTTGTAGGTTTTTGTTATTTGTTTTAAGATTTAAAGGCTGGTTGTAGCATTTAAAGTGAAAGCTTTTCTTCCGGGTTTGCTAGTGTTCTGAGTGTCTTCTTTAGTTGAAATAGGTGAGTAAGGAAGTTAAGAAAACGGTGGCCGTGTAACACTGGTGGTGAAGGCCAGGGCCGCCTACCAACTCTCAGTTTTTTGTAACAGTCCCACTCTGACAATAATGAGTTCAGTCCTTGGATAAAGGATGTTAATGAGGGAAGAGCCTTCCCCGCCTAATCAGCTCTTACCGGACCCAGCTGTCAACACTGTTGCATCGGGGATTAAGTTTCCAACCCATGACTTATGGGACAGACTCAAACCGTAGCACTGGGCATGTTGCCTAACAATAATGTGACTCAGTATTCTGTGAAACTGGGATAATAATATTCCTGACCTACCTCCATGGGTAGGTGTGAGCATGAGGACGTGCTCTTTATAAAGCATTTGGGGATCCTCAGCAGAGGAGTATTTAAGTCCTGCACATTTTTATAGTAACTGTCCACCATGGACTTGACATGTGCCTATGTCCCAGATGACATTGTTAATCCACATCATTCTTCTCAGAGGTTGAATGGATGCGTTAGATAATGTATACTCACTGCTATGAAAACATGCAGGACTCCATTTCCTTCCTTGGGTGGGATTTTTCCTTTATTATGTGCAACAGTAGTTATTTGTAATCTAATAATTTTCATTAATACCAACTCTGAAAGAATTTCTACTCATCTGAGATTGTGTTTGTTCATAATAAAACGAAATGGATCTGACTGCAAAATGTCTCATACTGGTTTGGCTATGATACAGTCTCCCAGGAACTGGGTGGTGGTGGCATGCAACTTAAATCCCAGCAATAGGGAGGCAGAGGCAGGCAGATCTCTTGGAGTTTGAGACCAGGTTAGTCTACAGAGTGAGTTTCAGGACAGCCAGAGCTACACAGAAAAACCCTGTTTTGAAAATTACAAGAGAAAGAATTTAGGAGCCATGAGGTTTTGAGTCATACCCCAGTAACCTTCCCTGCCTTTCTTTGGGGTTATTGAAGTTCATTTCTGGGAACAGGAAAACTAGTAGTCAGTTGACATTTGATCAGAAACATCATCAGTTGGTACCTTGGCTTGGACAGGCCTGCTCATTCTCGTTCATCTCAGGAAGGTCCTGTCTTTAGGGAACAGGTAGACTCTGAAAGTGCTGATGCCCTAAAAAAATAAGCCACCCAGGGAGGGTTTCATAATCACAAGATGGGAAAGGAGAGGCTCATTTTCCCTCATTTTATTTTCTCCTTAGCCTCTTCTGTGTCCTCCGAGGCTATGTGGAGGACCAAGCTCCCAGTCAGTGTACACAGGGTGGCTTGCCCCCAGTTCACCTCAATTCCTGAGTCTGTTTTCACCTAAGACATCCATTCTAAAGGACTCTAGCAAGGCCATGGTGCAGGCCTGTAATTCTAGCTACTTGAGAAGGTGAGGAAGGAGGACCTCAAAATTCAAGGCCTGCTGGGCAACCTAGTGAGATTGCCTCAAATTTAAAGAAGTAAAAGGGACAGCCTGGAGGCCCAGTCTAGCATGAAGGAGACCCTGAGTCAGTGAAGGTGTGTTCCCTAGCAAACTCTATAGGACTTGGTAATTCTGAATACCCCAGTCAGGGACTGTATGTTGACTCTTTGCCAGTCCTTAAGAGCCAGGCCAATGATTGCTTCTCCTTGTTCAAGGGTAAACATCCCCAGAAGATAGCAATAATTTCTGTTGGGATTTGTTGTTCTGTAGGAGAGGCTAAAAGAAGGTTAAGGTCCTAGCAAAATTAAACCATATCATAAAAGAAAAGAAACAGTTAAAAGATTCTGATAGAGACAAGTATAAAGAGTGAATTACCTAATGCCCAATGGCCACCAGTTTTCTCCTCCACAGAAAAACCAGGAATGCCCTCCGAGATGTCTAACGGGGCGGGAAAAGGGGAAGAAATAAAATCAAGCCACACATGTAACTATTGGAGGCTGTTGATGTACTGCCAGAAATAGGCAGATTTACCTCCATAAACTAGCAATGAATAATTTAACAACAACCTGGAACTGGGTTGCCACACAAAAAAAGCAAAAGCAATAGGTGTCATGCTCAAGAAGTGCCCCAGGGTTCTGCTTGGAGAAGGGGGTTGGGTGGTCACACCTCTGATCCCAGGGTTAATGGGGATAACAGAGTGGATCTCTATGAGGCCAGCTTGATCTACATAGTGCCAGGTCAGCCAAGGCACATAGTGAAACCCTGTCTCAAAAGTATCAAGTACTGTTGAAGGAAAACAGAAGGAAAGAAAATAAGGAAAAAGAACATTCTAGGTTGGAAGCCTTAATATTAAGATGGTAATGCTTCCCCCAAACAGACCCGCCAATTCAAGGCAATCCTTACCAAGTAAATTTCCTTGAGGTGGATGAATATATAGATCATAACGTTCACAGGTAAATTCAGGAGACCAAGAATAGACAAATGGAAAAAAAATAAAACCCCACACACACATGCACACACACAAAGATGGATGAAATTTATTTCTAACTTTCTTTAAAGGGCCATTAATAAAAGTGTATAAACCAGGCCAAGTGGGTTAGAAAGCAGACCGTATATTACAATGAACTGCTACTTAACAAGCATCCAGATGGCTCGGCTGGTAACAAGAATCTTCCAGTAGAGTCAAACACGTGAATATCCACATGTAACTGTTACTATTTTGGCCCACTACATCATATCACATACAACTATGAACTCAAATATATTATGTAAAGCTAAAAATCTCTGGGGAGAAGACACTGGTGTACACCTCCCTCCCGTTACATAGGATGGGTCAGGGCAATTTCTTGGATATGACAATAGAAACATTTTCAAGTATTATGAATTAGGTTCCGTCAAAATTGAGTCTTTAGACCTTCAAAAGATAATGTCAGGAAACTGAAAAGGCAGATGGGGATGCCTGAGAGCCTAGTGCTGAGAATCTGTGAAGAAGTGCTGTTAGCAGAATTGAGCCAAATCCCACATGGGAAGCAAGAGCTGTACTACTGAGCTAGACCCACAGCAAAGGAACCTTTACAGGCCAACAAGAAAAAGACAATGGAGCTACAATAATAAATAGATAACAAGAAGAAATATCTGGTACTCAAAATAAGTTATTTGAGTAGACATTTATGAACAGAAGACCCACCACAGATGGGCAATAAGGACATGGAAAGGTACTTGGTATTAGCAGCCCCTCAACCCTATACCAAGCATACTGAAATACCTCATCTCCACTAAAACAGCTGTAATAAAGAGTAAAAGTAAAAAGTAAGTGTTGCTGAGGATGTGAGCAGATAGTTACCAGATAGTTACACTCACTGCTGATGGAAAGCTGAGATTGTATGTCTCCTTTGGAAAGAAGATCGGCCATCTCTCAGATAGTTAGCAACATGCAAGGACAGACCACTGGCCCACTTCTAGGCATCTACCCTAAGGACGTGGAAAGATGTGTCCACACAAAAACTTGTGCATGAATGTCCATGCCTGTATTACATAACAGTGCAAAAGCAGAAACAATCCTAACGCCCATCAGAGGATGTGTAAACACAATGTATGAATACAATGCAGAATTTCTCAGCCATAACAATAAAGTACAAGGTAGAGCATTTTTCCAACTCTGACACAAGAGGAGTCTATTTATATGAAGTGTCTGAAACAGGCACATCTAGAGTCAGAAAGTAGATTGGGAGTTACCAGGGACCAGAGAAGAATGGAAAGTAATGAGCCCTCTTTTATGGCAAATACTGAACATTTCCAAAAGTTATATTGTAGTGATGGTTGCACAACTGAGCAAATACACTAAGATAGCTGTCTTAGTTAGAGCTTTACTGCCTTGAACAGACACCATGACCAAGACAACTCTTATAAAGGACATTTAAGTGGGGCTGGCTTACAGGTTCAGAGGTCCAGTCCATTATCATCAAAGCAGGAACATGGCAGCATCCAGGTAGGCATGGTAGCCGAGAGTTCTATATCTTCATCTGAAGGCTGCTAGCAGAATACTGACTTCCAGGTAGCTAGGATGAGGGTCTTAAATCTCACGCCCACAGTGACACACCTATACCAACAAGGCTACACCTTCAAATAGTGCCACTCCCTGAGCCAAGCATATACAAGCCATGATAGCTGATACTTTTTTTTTTTTTAATTTTTAGTTTTTCATAATAGGGTTTCTCTGTGTAGCCCTGTCTGTCCTGGAACTCTCTCTGTAGAAAGAGTCTGGTCTCAAACTCAGAGAGAGAGAGATCTACAGGCCTCTGCCTCCTGAGTGTTGGGACTAAAGGTGTGCACCACAATGCCCTGGTTTAGTAACCATACATTTTTAAAGTGCGATTTTGTGGTTTATGGATCATGTCTAATAAACATTAAACGAGAAGATCACTTTGTGTTGTATTGTTTTTAGTCCTAATAGAGGTTGAGATTGGATTGCAAATGTACCAAGAAAGCACTGGTGAAATCAATCAAAGGACACTCTGCCTTCTGTACTCCAATTCAACAGTAATGTAGTTTCTGGACTTCAAAAAAAAAAAAAAAAAAAAAAAAAAAAAAAAAAAAAAAAAACCTAAGCATGTGATCAAAAGCAGCTGCTATAATGTAGCCTGTGAGATGATAATCTTGCCTCATCAAATTACAGAGGTTGGGGAAATCCAAATACTGTCTTCTCTATAAATGAAAGGGCTTGTGACAAACACAAATGCAGCACCTTCTGAAAGGCAAGCTCGGAGGCTGGACAATGCGATGATAACGCCAGTACCATTTCTCTGGTCAGGCACTAAGTTAAAGGCTGGAGGATGCTTCCTCTCACATCAGAAGCAAGGGATGGGAGCATCTCAGACTGATCCGAGTGATAGCTGAGTTCATTTAGAAGCAACAGGAGTGGTGGCACTGCAGTCAGGCGCCACAGAATCCGGGCACCTTCTCCCTGCATGAGTTTACTGTGTTCTGAGAACCAAACAACCCAGCTCACTCTCCTGCTGTGACTACTACACCCAAGTTTTACACCCACCTTTCAGACCACATAACAGTGCTGGCAATTCCTACAGTCTGGCCTCCTGTAAAGTTCTAAGTCTCGAAAGGGCAGCTTCCATTGCAAATGTCTCCCCGCACCTCAACAGTGGTACTCGGCGTCAAATGTCACAGTGGCATTCTCTTCGGTGACCCGTACTTAATGTTCTATGCAACAAAGAGAGCACTGAGTTTTGTACAATGAATTCTGAGCACACGCCATAAATCCCAATGATAAGCTCCCCAAGGGACAGAGATTCTGCCCTGAGGTTGCCAGAGGCAGAAAGAGCCCTCCTCCTCTGGTGACCACTCCTCCCACACTATCCAGCTCAGCCTGCTCTGCCCAGACAGCAGAGAGCTCACAAAAGGGCAGTGTGTACTGTGCTGACTCATGGTGATTTTGGTGCTGGGGACGTCTAAGAGTCCATTGGCATCTTGGCCGTTTCCCACCAGGAACAATGAGTAGTCAGGGTCAAGCTGCGAAAGACTTCATGAACAAGAACAGAAAATGAGAGAAAACTGATTGTGAAAGGCATGGCAGGCCCAGAACCACGCCTGACTGTATTCTTACGATTTTTTTTTTCTTTTTTCTTTTTCTTTAGAAATGGAGGGGTGAGGGTAAGAATAATTCTTCTCTGAGTCTATTTGTGTTAGTTACTCCTGTTAACTGAAGCTGCATTCCTTGGTGTGGAAGTAACTTACACTTTAAAAATAAAGCTCTGTTTATTTTTGTTTATGTTTAGGGCTGATGACTGTAGGCACAACTATTGTCATGCTTGTAAGACGTCCTGGATTACGTCCCCAACACTGGAAAAACAAAACCTAACTAAATTAATGACATAAAAGCACCATTTTAAAGCTCACAAATCCACAGCACATGGATTTATAGACTTATAAATCCATTAGCTTCCACCATTTATTATTATTATTAGTTATTAATGAATCATCTGGTTTTCAGACAATTTCTCTCTGTATCCTTGGCTGTCCTGGAATTCACTCTATTAGACACAGACTGCCCCCCTCTGCCTCTCTAGTGCTGGGATTAAAGGTGTTCATCACTATGCTGGGCCTCACTGTCTTTAGTTTAAGAAAATTTCATTATCCTCACCTCAAAAGGAAACACTATACCCATTCAAATGACTCCTCGTGGCCTTCCCACTGTATCAACAACCAATATGCTGTGTCTCTGAATCGGTTGTTCCTTCTGCTTATGTCAGAAAAACAGCCACACAGTGTGTTTGGAAGCCTCCAAGCATGACGTTCTGTGTGTGTCTTTGTAACAGGCCCCGAGACCTTAGTTGGCTTCCAAATCTTAACACAACTAACATGGCGAGGTGATGGAAGTACTATTAAGGTCATCAAACTCATCACGTAGGCAGTGCCACCTGCCAAAGTGAAAACAAAGACCTACTTCATGAAAGCCCCTGGTTCTGGGAAGTCTGTAAATGCACTAGCCTTGCTCGTTGGCTTCTGTAATTTCCCTTCTGACTAACTGTTCTTGCTGAGATGTGTCAACTAAAGACATGCTTTGTTTTGCTTGTGTGTGTGTGTGTGTGTGTGTGTGTGTGTGTGTGTGTGTGTGTGTGTATGCTTAAAAGCTCACCCTGAGAGGGCTGGAGATATGGCTCAGCAGTTAAGAGCACACTGACTGTTCTTCCCAAAGTCCTGAGTTCAGTTCCCACCAACCACATGGTGGTTCACAGCCATCTCTAATGGGATCCGATGCACTCTTCTGGTGTGTCTGAACACAGCTACAGTGTACTCGTATACATAAAATTAATTACAAACAAACACCTCACCCTGAGAAAGGCTCAAGACTGTAGTTACCAGCCAGCTAATACATTTTCTACTGACTTAAATTGGTCTACAAGTCATTTCTTTGATTTCATCTTCTTTGATAAATTCCTAACATTTTCACACTGGCATAAGTCAGTTTTTAATTCCTCTTTATGGTTAACAATCCATTGTATTTATGGTGAGCAGTTGAGTTGTCCTCCCCGTCTTTTGGCCTCTATAAATAGTGTGTCTGCACATTTGTGTATATATTTTAGCATCTGCTTTCTGTCGATTTGTGTACACAGGAATGGGATTTCTTCTGTGATGATTCTGTTTTGGGAGTGAGCAGTTTTCAACAGCAGCAATGACAGAGTGTCACCATTCACCATAACATTTCTCCCTTTTTTTTTTCTTTCTGCTTTCGGGGAAGGCCAGACCCCCTCGGAGTAAAGTAGAAGCTGTGTTTCCACTAGCCAAGATTCCTTTAGCCAAAGCCTCAAACCATGCTTCCAACCTTGCCTTTTCCAGGAGCAGGCAGTGTGACTACCTCCCTAGATCACTAACGCACCCCCTACCCGACTCTGGCCAAACACACATACACAGTCATATGACATCATAAATTACTATCCTAGTGACCTCACACGGAGCCCTACTAAACTCCAACTCAGGTTAAGCTGAGTGCCTGAAATAGAAGCATGCAACGCTCTTCATCAAGTCCTGGCCGTCTGCCAGTGCCTGCGGGGCAAAGTCCAGCTAGGACGAGGAAAAGCCAGGGGCAGGCGTGCTGGCCCCTCCCGGGGTTACTCTCGGTCAGCATTGGCCCCAGAGTCACTCGCGTTCACTTGGCCCACAGCGCCTGACCCCGCGCAGCCAATCAGTGACCGCACTGAGGCTCTTGCCCGCACCGCTCCAATCAGGAGGCGCAGCCCCTGAAGCCAGTCGGTGCACTTTGCAGTCACACGTGGGGCCTATGGAGAGCTTCCAAGGGATGCAGCGTCTTGAGCTGTTCAAAGCCAGCCCAGTCCCTCTCCCCTCCCCGTGACCTTGAATGTCGGCTCTGGTCGCCAGCTTTCTCAAAGGAGGGAGGCCCCCTGGCAAAGCAGGGAGCGTTTTATTTTCGTCTAAATAGTGCAAACGCTTATGGAGCAGGAGGCAGAGCTCAGATTGGGTCGTGGTGTAGAGGAGAGCAATCTGTAAAGCACAGCATTCAAGTGTTCAGGAACTTTCCAAGCCAATGTCGGCCGGCATGAAGGGGCGTGGAGTGGGCAGTGGGAGGGAAAAATGCAGGGGAGGCGGTGAGAGTCTGGAAATCTCGATATTTAAGAAAGTTACTGTGGTGGCGGAGGGGACAACAAGGGTTGGAAGCCTAAATCCAGGCTTTGGAAAACTCCAATGGGAATGGAAAAGGAAGGGCGCATCTGAGAAGTATTTTTGGAGTAGAATAGACATCCAATTGCTGGAATGGTGGCGTGGATGCAGGGTGGGAAGGGAGCCCATGATAGGCTTTTAGCTTGAGTCACTCTGCAGGGGCAGCCTCTGCACCAACTTAAAATAAGAAGCTTGAAACAGAAGCAAGCTTGGTCTGGGAGCAGGAAGTCAATATTTAACACGGGAGTGGGAGTTGTAAAAAGTTTGCTGGGATTAAAGGCATTAACCACCACACATAATCTTCTTAACGTGCTCTTAAGTTTGGCTTGCAAGTATTGCACTGAGGATTTTTTTCTGTCTCCATGTTCATCAGGGAAAAAAATGGCTTATAATTTTTTTTTAAAAAATGTGTGTGCTCTTAGCCAGTTTTCATATCAAGGTAACGCAGACTTTGCAGAATGAACCTGCTAGTGTTCCTTGTATCATAGGGGACAGTTTAAGGAGCTTGGGTATTATCTCTTCCTTAAAGATTTCATAGAACTCGGCAACGAATCCATCTAGTCCCAGGTTTTGACTTTTGGGGAAACTTTTGGTTAGTGTCTCAATCTTGTTGACTGTTAAGAATCTGTTTAGATTGTTTATATCCTTTTGATCTAACCTTGTGAGTCACCTGTGAATAGGAGTTCATCCATTTCTTAAATGCCTGGTAATGTATTACCAATGATCATGGACCTGAAAAATGGTTTAAAAAAAAAACTACTTTAGAATGTTATGAAGTGAAGCCAGCCTGTGGTGGCGCTGGCAGTTCATCCCAGCACTCAGGAGGCTGAGCAAGGTTGAGCTCTGAGTTCGAGGCCAGCCTGGTTTACAAAGCAAGTTAAATAAATAAATAAGACTGTTAGGAAGTTAAAAGCTATTTAAGGAACACATGGAAATAATAAGTGAATGAAATGAAGACAGTGGGCAGAGAAAGAGAAAGACTAGAGAAACAACTGAAGATAGAAGGAGAAAGAAGAGAAGGGAGAGGCTATGGAGGGAAGAGAGCAGGAGATTGGGAAAAATAAAAATCAAGGACAAAAACAAAGATGTCCCAACTGTATAAAAATGTGTTGCTCCTCTTTAAAGATTTAATTTACTTTAATTTTATGTATATGGATGTTTTGCCTGTGTGTATATCTGTACCTGGTGCCCAAAGAGGCCAGAAAAAGCTGTTAAATCCCCTGGAACTGGAGTTACAGATAGTTGTTATCTGCCATGTGGGTGCTGGGGAATTGAACCCTCTACAAAATAAACAGTGCTCTTAACAGCTAAGCTATCTCCCTAGCCCCTTAAAAGGGGGGAGGGGATTGAAGTAGATAAATGTAAATATAAAAGGGAGAATGAGACTTAAAAACAAAAAACTAAGGGCTGGAGAGATGGCTCAGCAGTTAAGAGCATTGACTGCTCTCCCAGAAGTCCTGAGTTGAAGTCCCACCAACCACATGGTGGCTCACAACCATCTGTAATGGGATCTGATGCCCTCTTCTGGTATAATAAACAATCAAACAAACAAGCAATAAAACAAAACAGAACACTCAGACAGGATGGTGGCTCATGCTTTTAATTCCAGCACTCAAGAGGCAGAGACAGGTGGATATCTGTGAGTTTGAGGCCAGAACTAGTTCCAAGACAGACAGATTTGCACAACCCTGTCTAGAAGAACAAAACAACCTCCCCTGGGGGTGGGGAAGAGGAGGCAGAGGAAGAAGAGGATGAGGAAGAGGAATGAGAAGGAGAAGGAGAAGAAGAAGAGGAAAACAGTAAACTAAGTCAAAATATTGTAAAATAGAAGAGAAAGGAGGAAACTTGAGGAATACCAACGCTAAGGTAAGAGAAAAATATATTACTCAATAACGAAAATGGGTAAGCAAAACTAGACAGACAAATTAAGAGCAATATCCAATAAGGCATCAAAAATTAAAAATAATATAAAATTATAGTAAGAGGGAATCAGGTGGTTAAAAACAAAGATAGGATGCTAGACCAGCTCCTTTCTGGGTCCTCAAAGTAAAGATTGTTAGTTGTAAGCTTGGAGTTGAGGAGGGTCAGCTGAACTTGTGGACTCTTGCCTTTCCTGTGTGTGTTTATGGCATTGCTGAAGCTGTTGGGTTGGTACCTGATTTCTGCTGGCTGTATCCTCACTCTGGTACTTTCCCCTAATGCACACTAGCAACCTCTGCTGGACACACTTACGTTTAAGTTTGTGGTCATTTTGAATTCTCTCACCACCACCCTCCTCACCATATTGTAACCCTGGGGTTGAGTAATGCTCGGAAGTACCTTGGCAGTGTGGACACAAACCACAGCCGTGAGGTTGGTGCCTCCCTTCGAGCCTTCCAGACCTCCTGTGTATTGACGACCCTGATGGAGGGGTGCAGCTGTGAATATCATGCACACATCTGGAACTTTTGACCTCTGTGGTGGTCAGTGGCAGAGGTTAGACTCCCGAGACTCACCCACCCGCTGGCCTCAGGCTCAGAGCCGTTAAGCTTCAGGGTCGTTCTCAGTTGCTGAAAACTGTGTTCAGACACCCATTCTTTATGTAATTCCCAATTTGAGCTTAGTTTCCTACAGCCAACCCCACAGCATGCCAGCATTTGGTCTCCTTGCTCCTCAAAACTGCCTCATATTCCTGTGGCAGGCCAAATTGAAGCCAAATCCCCTGACCTGTGTGTGGGGGGGGTCCCCTGATCTCAAGACTCTAGAGTAGCTCAGTTTCAAATAAATTACCTGTAAAAATGACACCTGGTGCTCCCGTCTAATCCATAGGTGACAGAAAGGAAGGAAGGAAGAAAGGAAGGAAGGAAGGAAGGAAGGAAGGAAGGAAGGAAGGAAGGAAGAAAGAAAGAAAGAAAGAAAAATGGGATTTCTCTTTACCTGACAGAGAAATCCAAAGACACAGCTGGACTGGAGGCCTGTGGGGGCTATGGGTTTGTCTTGAGGGTAGGACTGCCAGTCTCTCCTTGTCAGGGCCAACTGGTTTACCTTTTGAAAGCTACTTTTGTTTTCCAGCCCACTACTGAGGAATTGTGTACTTGAGGATGTGTCTGACTTGCTGGTATACTCCCTTTTCTTCTCTGGTACCCTTCTGGGATGTCTGAAGCATCCCTCTCTTTTTCTCTTTGGAATAGGGTCTATTGCCAAGGAACAACCTTGGCTTGGTGAGGAGTTCTGAGGAAGGGGTGTTTGTGGGTGACAAGAGAAACAACTCCAAGTAAATTATGAGGTAGAAGCTAACAGCCTTGTGTTCTGCTTGAGACAGCTCTCTAGAGATCTCCAGACAGCTCAGCTCCTGTTAGAAAAATTCTAAAAGAGCTGTGTTCACGCTCCAATCAGTTCTCTCTGAGTAGCTCTCTCTTGCAGAGCAAAGCCCTGTGCCCAGATTCCCTTTTGAGTATCTCATAAATCAGCAATTTACAACTTTATCCCCCTGATTCTTAGAAGAAGACAGCAAGTAGACATTTTTTTTAACATGGCAAATGAATTTAGAGATTTGCCTGCCTTTGTAAACACAGACAATAAGCTATCTGGGTGGGATCTTGCCCTGCACTCACCACTCCCCAAATCTTTTTTCTCTCCTTCCTTAATATCTTTCTGACAAGCTGGCTCATAGTGCAGCTGCCTCTGTTCTTTTAGGTCCATGAAATCCCTCATAATTTATATTACATCTTTATATTTTGCATAGTTGAGAAATTATACATTCTTGAACTCATGTTTTCAGAGTTCTTTCCCACAGCCTTAAGGGATGTCCTAAAGGTCACAACTTTCACCATTTTGCTGAGACATACCCTTGCCTCCCAGATTTTTGCTGCTTCTAAGTATCATGGAATCATTAACATTCCCTAATATCCTTGCCAGAATATCTCCTGATGGAGGAACATAAATTATGTACGTTATTATATAAACAAGCCCCATGCCCACAGCAACCATCAGCAATTGTGGAGGCTCTGCTCCAGGGATGGGACGTGTCACACCATCCCTTCCACATGGCAGGACTTGGTAGTCTATGTATTCTTACTCTGACGCTACTTCCCTGGCTCACATGGGAGTGGCTCACACTAAGCCATAGTAGCTTCCTCCCACCCTCAACCCCAGTTTTTCACTGTGTAGTCCTGGCTGACCCGGAACAAATTATACATATGAGGCTTGCCTCCAGCTCACAAAGAACCATCTGCTTCTGCATTCCCAGGTGGTTAAGTTAATGGTATGTGCTACCATGCCTGACTTTGAATAACATTTTAAATGATATTAATTGCTATTAAAAAACATGCAGACAGTAAGCCAGGCAAAGACAGTGAGGGTTGGGCAGAGGTCTGAGGAGGTGGTGTGCTGATGGTTTCTTGGGCTGAAAAGGCTGCACAGTGGAAGAGGGGATCCGAGCATTTCAGAGCTGTTTGGTAAACTTGGTGTATCATCATGTTAGCTGCAAAGGCGTTGTGTCTCTGGATGCTAATGCACATGGTTTACTTTTAACCAAATTAACCAAGGTCTCCCCCACTATTAAAGAGTCAATCATGAAGAATTGCTGGTTGTTAATTCCCAGCATGGACAGTACCATTAAGATAAGAATTTAGGATCTGCTATGGGACAACTAGTCAAGAGCTAAAAGCAGCAGCATTAGAACCATCTTGATCATGGTGGGGTTTTGTTTTCTTTTCTTTTTAAATACACACACACACACACACACACACACACACACACACACGTATATGAACTCAGGACCACTGGAAGAAAAGTCAGTGCTCTTAACTGCTGAGCCATCTCTCCAGCCCTTAAAAATTTATTTATTTTATGTGAGTACTCTATAGCTGTTTTCAGATACACCAGAATATATATGTATATGCACATCCATATGATATATATGTATATATGTTTAAGGATTTATTAATTTGTTTTATGTGTGTGAGTACACTGTACATATATGTTTGGCCTCTGTGTGTGTGTGTGTGTGTGTGTGTGTGTGTGTGTATGTGTGTGTGTGTATACATACATATAATGTATCAGGTATATGCAATACTCAAGAAGTCCAGAAGAGGGCATATGATCCTCTGGAACTGGAGTTACAGACTTGTTATCTTTCCTGTGGGTGTTGTAAACCCAGCTGGAGTTCACTCCAAGAGCAGCAATTGCTCTAACCCCTGAGCCATTTCTCTAGTCTCACCATCACGATTTTAAATAAATCTGCTTAAATTGTCTTTATGATTGAGAATAGATATACCTAAAGTGTGTAGACATACTTGATGCCCACTAATGATGGTTTATTTTCTAGCAATGTTATGAATTCAGGGCCCAGCACTCTAATCATTCTCATCATACTTTCTACCCCTATGACTTGTTTAACATGCTGTGGTGAATTAGGGCATCCACTAGATTAAGAATCATTAAAACTTAGTTTCAAATATCAGTTCCATTCTTTACTAACTTCATAGTTTAGGGAGAAAAAAAATTAACACAGAGATTTTCAATGAGTTATATATCATCCCTGAAATCAACCCAAGGCGTGTTAAGGACAGCCATGAGGCCAAAATGACTTACAATATCATGGGGCCTTTGTCCCCTTTCAACACTGTCATAGGGTTACTACTGCTGTGATAGACACCATCACCAAAGCAACTTGGTGAGGAAAGGGTTTATTTGACTTACACTTCCTCATCACTGTTCATTATCAAAGGAAGTCAGGAAGAAACTCAAACAGGGCCGGATCCTGGAGGCAGAAGCTGATGCAGAGGTCAAACAGGATGCTGCTTACCTACTTGTCTTGCTCCTCATGGCTTGCTCATTCTGCTCTCTTATAGCACCCAGAACCATAGCCCAGGGAATGACACCACCCACAATGGACTGAGCCACCCCTGATCAATCACTGTTTAAGAAAATGCTCTATAGGATTTTGGACAGCTGGATCTTAGGGAGGCATTTTCTCAATTGAGTCTACCTCCTCCCCGATGACTTTATCCTGTGCCAAGTTGACATAAAAACAAGCCAGCACAACCAACAAATATTGACATTTGTATTGATGGTAACCAAAGCAATAGTGGGTGGAATTTGCTGTAACAGGACTAAGGCAGCAGCGGCAGAGCACTTGTGCTGGGTTCCTTGCTGCCATGCACTGAGGATCCAATTACATTCCTGGTGGCTTTCATTAAAGAAGCAAACTTCATTAAGGAACTTCCATCTTTAACCTTTATGAGACAACTTTTTAAAGTCTGTGTCAGAAAACAGAGGTGTCCAGGAAGCTTTTCTGGTTCATGTGCAGACCATTCAAGGATGTATGGTCATCACTTATGAGCTGAGTTAATTCACTGTGAATAAGAATGACCCCCATAGGATTATGTATCGAATGCTTAGTCACTGAGGAGCAAAACTGTTTGAAAGAGTTAGAAGGGTTAGGAGGTGTGGCCATATTGGAGGAAGTATGTCACTGTGGGATTGGTTTTAGTTTTGACATTTCAAAAGCCCACACTAGGCCCAGTCCTGTCCACCCACCCCCAACCTCGATGAATCAGGATGAAGCTCTCAGCTACTTTACTATGTCTGCCTGTATACCACCATGTTCCCTACCATGATAATAATGAACTGACCCTCTGAAACTGTAAGCCAGCTCCAATGAAATGATTTCTTTTATGAGTTCCCCTAGTCATGGTGTCTCCTCACAGCGAAGAACAGTGACTAAGACACATAACATCCTTGTTACTTGAAAGAATGACTGACAGCTAGTCTGTTAGTCCATCCCAATAACAAAGGGCCTAAAAAAGTTGGCTTACAGGATGCAGTTCTATTTGGGAGTCTGGTTTCAGAGGTTCTGGTCCATGGAGGGCTCCAATGCATTATGGTGCAGCAGAGCAAAGCTCTTTGCTTCAGTAACGAAGTCATAACATTTGAGCTTTCAAGTGAGTTAGAAGCATTTTATGCAGTTCTGAGGTTGGCAGCCTCTCAGTTATTAAAGACCTCCCTGATAACAGAGACAATGCTAATGAATGTGACCTTGGCCTTGCCAGGTCCCCTGCAAGAGCAGAAAGTACTCTTAGCTGTTGAGTCATTTCCCGGCCAGATATATCACTTTTAAAAAGCAATCTTCAGGACCCTTGCTACTGCGCATTTATTAAGTTTATGGTTGCCCTACTTCCTGTAAACAGTTACCCTGGGTCATGTTCATTCTATGATTTTTAAATGAATAAATTTTGAACATAGAAGTTTAAAAGTATCCCTAGTAACGCCTAGCTTTTCATCCTAACTTTGGAAACTATTGAAAGCTTTTGAATCCCAACTCTCTCTTCCAAGATATTAAATAGTCCTTATTGGGTCATTGAGATGGCTCAGTGGGCAAAGACAATACAAGCTTGATAACCTGAATTTGATCCCTGGAGTCCACAGAGAGGGGGGTGGGGAGGACCGTCTCCATAAAGAAGGCTGTCCTTTCACTCCCACACGTGTGCCATAGTGTGCACAAGCCCAGCCCAGCCCTCCCCCCAAATTAAAATGAAAGGCTGGAGAGGGAGAGATGACTCTGTGGTTAAGAACACTTGTTTCTCTGGGAAAAGACTATAGTTTGGTTTCCAGCATCCATATAACAATTCACGGGCATCTGTAACTCAGTTCCAAAGGATCCAGTGCTCTCGGTCTCCACGCACACGGCACACACATGTAGTGCGTAGACATACATGTAGGGAAACACTCATACTCATAAACTATGGATAAATACAACTTTAACATAATTAAAATTTAACAGAGTGAGTTCCAGGACAGCCAGGACTACACAGAGAAACCCTGTGTCAAAAAAACAAAGGAAAAAAAGTGAAATAGGACTGGAGAGACGATACAGTGGGTAAAGGGTGCTTTCCAACAAGGATGCTTAAGGGCATGAGTTCAATGTTTTTTTTAAAACTTGACTAAAATAAGACCATGTTCTCCACCGTCTGATACTGTACAGTGAATGTGTGAGCCCATCTGGCCTACCAGCATTGTTTTAAATTTGTCCTCCTGTTTTCTTGTTTATGTCATAGGCTTCCTTTCAATCAGAGCCAGTAGCACAGCTAATGAGGGAAACGGGGAGCTACTGTAGATTTCATAAGTGAAGGGTTAATACTATATATAAAAGGCTGTAGCTGAAAGTACCTTTGCTTTTATCCCCAGGGAGGCAGACAAAGTGAAGTGAAAAGGTGTGTGTGTGTGTGTGTGTGTGTGTGTGTGCACTCTATGCAGATACAATACACATGTGTGTTGAAGCCAGGTGTCAATATCAGATGTCCTTTCTTTATTGCCCTTTACCTTTGTTTTGAGACAGTTTTTTATTGAGCCTGGTGCTCACAGATTGGCTCTCCTGGCTGGCAGGCCACACCCCTCAGGATCCTTCTCCCTCTTTTCCAGGCCTTCGTGGCCTGGGATCCGAGGCATTCTCTGTCACTCCTTGTTTTCTATATGGGTGCTGGAGGTCTGGACTGATCCTCATGTTTACCCACTGAGCTATGTGCACAGCCCCTAGTCGGCTTTTCACACTTTGATGAGTAATAACTTAGTCTACCCATCTCAGTTGCAGGCTGTTTCTGCCCTCTACGGTTGTCTGACTTCCATGTGTTAGCTAAAAAAAAAAAAAAAAAAAAAAAAAAAAAAAAAAAAAAAAAAAAAAAAAAAAAAAAAACCTGAAAATGTGTGTATAAAATGAGCCAAAGGCATTTCAGTTCAGATCAGATGCCCTTGACCCACCCTTTGTATACTTGAGTAGTTCACAGATTCTCACAAAGATCATGTGTTCCCAAGATGGCGTCTCCACCCTACAAGGGTGTAGGTTGTATGGCTGGGTCAAACCCAGGTCGGAGGTCCTGCCCTTTTCACAGACTCTGACTCATTTTAGTTGTGTTCTTGAAAAGGAAGCGTGTTGACTGTAGTGATCTTTCAAAACATACACATGCAGACTATGGTTCAAGTGTTCTGTTTCCTTAGCTGAGAACATCCCTGGGTATGTGAGTTTTAGTTTAGACCTTTGTGTAAATATGATGAGTAGGGGTTTTATTTGTTGTTGTTTTGAAATAGATTCTCACTACATAGCTCTGGCTGGCTGGGAACTCACTGAGTAGACCAGGCTGGCCTCAAAATCATAGAAATTCACCTGCCTTTGCCTCCCAAGTGCTGAGGGGAATCTTGATTTTTGCTTTTGAAACAGAGTCTGGCTTCATAGCCCAGGATGTCCTCAAGTTGATGACCCTCCTTCAACCTACTGACTGCTGGGATTAGAGCACTCGTTCACACAGGCCTGATGACATGTGAGGCTGAATTGTCTGACCTAGTTGCTGATCACCGATCTGCAAACTTTGTGTTGGACTGCTCTTTCCTTAAAACAAAACCCATGAAATCCCAGCTGCTCTAGCTGAGGCAGAGGGATTCAATATTCCAAACCGGCCTGAGCTACATAGTGAAACCTCTCAAAAAACCAAGGGCTGGGGAATGTAGCTCAGAGGTAGAGCACTTGCCTGGTGTGTGCAAGGTTATGAGTTTGATTTCCCGTGTAGCCATAAACACACACAAACAAAAGACACAAAAATTTGCCCTAATCAAAGTTTCTGGAAAAATAGTAGTTTCTCAGGAGTGGAAATTTCTGGATGACAGAGTATGCACATATTCGATTTTATTGGGTGCTGATAGATTGTTCTTCAGAACAGTCGGGCAACTCCCAGGCTCATAAGAGCTGTTCAAGTTTCCATTTCTCTGCTTCCTCACCAGCAGTAGATAATGCCACGCCCACCTTTACAGCTGCTGTAGTACTCCAGCTCTGGTTACGAATCACATTTCAAGCAAAATATGAATCCCACTGGTCCTCATCGTATCCCGTAACTCATCTCTCTTCTCTGGGAAATAATCACTGAATAAATAATTAATGTCTGTAAGAAATTCCATAATGCGCTAGAGAAACGAAGGAAAGGTCAGGCAGGGTTTCCTGCCATGACGAAGGCTTATGGTTTACTGGTGGGATGGACTTGCAAACCATCTTGTTTTGTTTGTTTTGTTTTGTTTTGTTTTGCTTTGCTTTGTTTCAGACAAGGTTTCTGTCTGCAGTCCTGGCTGTCCCAGAACTTGATCTGTAGACCAGGCTGGCCTCGAACTCATAGAGATCCACCTGCCTCTGCCTCCCAAGATAAAAAATGTACACCACCATGCCCAATTCAAAGCAATTCTCAATATAGCTGTCAAATAAAATTGTGAACAAAACAAAGTATATTCGAGAGCCAGAAGGACAGTGGGGTCTGTCACCATTTGATGGAGGAGGAGAGGATGGAGCGGCCAAGGACACTTTCACAGAGGGAGAAGTTGGCCTTGCTTGCCCTCATCCTTTCAGGCTGGGGGATACCTGTCTCAGGAGACCTAGTAAATGCAAATCCTGCAGTTTGAGCTTCCTTGCCGTGCTATGGAGCTAATGAGGATGGGCCGGTGAAGTCATTTTGTCTTGGGATTCTAGGCTAGCTTTGTTTTTAAGCAGGGTGTAAGAGCTTGGGCCCTGCATCATACCTACTGTGACCCAGTTCTCTAGCTCTGTGAATCACTGGCTCCTGGGACCACAGGCAACTTATCTGAGTCTCTCTATATCTCAACTTCCTCCTCCTTAAAACTCACAGGTCATGGGGTCACAGGCAGACTTTTAAAAAAGCTTTTGCTTTAGCTTGTTTTTAAGAAAATCACTCAATACCCTCTCATTCTTCTTATTTCACACTCGAATGTTTGTACCTCCGCTATCTGTAAACACCTATCCAAGATTTTCTGCCTCTTCCTCATAGAGAAGACTCCCAAATACCAACCTGACAGAAGAATCTTCAGACCTCCCTGCTGCAGCAGATGTTCCGGAGGCAGGAGCACGGGGAAGGAATTAGATGCTAATGTCTGGGGGTGGTTATCCCCTGTGAAACACGTCCTGTGACTGAGCGTGGGCTCATACACTCAGCCCTAGTGCGTGTGACTGTGTGTGTGAGCTGGTCAGAGCATTCTGGGGTTCTGCTGAACATCCTGGGCAGGTGGGTGGAGAAGATCTACCACTGGCCTGAGATGCTATGTAAGAAGGTGGGCAACGCACCTGCTCTTTTCTCGGGATCTGGGGGCGGAGGCCACTCCCCCTGCCCCAAACCTGGTGAATGGAAAGAGAAGGTGGGAATTGTGATGGAGAGCGATGAGGTGTGTCTCCGCTGTGCAACTGCCCCAGTGTGACACATTTGCCAAGCACCTGTGCTAGTCCTGGGCTTAGACTTGACTCTCACCCCCCAAATGCAGTCTTCTTCCATTTTGACAACATTTTCTACCCTCTATGAGCTTGAGAACTGGACCCCAGCTTCCTCCAGTCAAGATGCTGGCGGGGACCCAGGGGTCCATAGAGACGAAACGAGGAGATTGGTTCAAAGGGCTGTCTGCCAGAGAGAACTCTGGGTGCCAGAGCCGGGAAGACAAAAGAGTAACAAATCCCCCTGTTCAAAGCTTGCCAGAGTGCTGAGAATACTCCATCTCTCTAGGAATGGGGACAAAGGTGGCTTGCTCTTACTGTGTGCAGTATCACACACATAGCCTTGCCTTAGTGAGTGTGGGCTTTACTGGCTGTCTCCTCCCATCTCTCGCCTTCAGCCTTCATCTCCTCATGGGGCTGCCTTGACTAGCCAGGTGCTGAACCACTTTATCCCTTGTTGGCAGTCATGAAGCACATCTGAGCAAATACCAGACACAGTCACCTAGTGCCAGCTCTACATACCCTTTAAATCACAAGCCTGGAAAGAACCACACACTGCAGGACTGAGTGGAGACACCTGCAGTTAGCCAGATACACAGTACTCGCAGTGCACAGTGGGCTCTGAACTCAACGCTCCATCAATCTTCAGTCACTGCAAGACCTGGACCCTGCACTCTCTGCCTTCACAATAGGATCCGGGCCACAAGAGGTCAGCTTTTATCAATGACAGCCCACAGCACAGGATCTTTGGTACCAGGTGGGACTGTGCTAACTGGGGAGAGGCCAGAGCTGAGATCTACAGAGACATCTTGGATATCTTTTTGGATTTATATGGCCTTCAAGCGAGGGTTTTTAAAGGAAAGAAACGCCTTCGCCCCAACACCCATCCAGCCAGTACCTTTCTGCATGCATGCACGTTTTCCCTCGTATGCTGGTTGAGGTACAAATGTTTTACTCCCCCTCCTGCCCCTTCATTGTGAGGTTTTATTGTCAACACATTATAGGTAGTTTCTGGGAAGTTTTCTCTACTCCATTCTAGTGCATCTGTACTCTGTCTTCATACGATTGGGGCACTGGGATCTCTGACTCTACTGCCTTGGTTGTATTTACAGGAGGAATAACCCCCCACCCCCCGTGCTACCCCTTGTGTACCTGCTCTTGGTTTCCACTCCCTCTCATTGAAAATCTCTAGGCAGTGTGGCGCTTACCACCACCATGGAAGCTCAGTCCTGGAGACAGCAGGATGGAGAAGAGAAGATGCCTCTCCAGGCAGAAGACGTACGTCCTGAAATAAAAGATGATCTATATGACCCCACCTACCAGGATGAGGAGGGGCCCCCGCCCAAGCTGGGAGTACGTCTGGAGAATATCATCTTCATGGCCCTGCTGCACCTGGGAGCCCTGTACGGGATCACACTGGTTCCCTCCTGCAAGATCTACACCTGCCTCTTGGGTAATCCCCCAACCTCTCCATCCTGGGCCAGCACCCCAGGTTTCTCCCCAACTCTTTAATAAGGTAGATTCCGATTCTGAAAAGTAGCCGCCCTCTGTCCAGATTTTTTCAAATCTTCTCTCCACTTCCTGAGATCCTGATAACTAGACTGGGAGCAGAGCCTCGTGGGATTGGGGTGTGAGAGTATCAGTTCTGGAGGTCCTTTAACCTGGATGTTAAAACCTATGAGGGGAGGAGGGATAAACGTATGGCAAATGACTGACAGTCTCCGAAAGAGCTTTTCTGTCCAGAAAGCTTCCTGACTCAGCATTGTCTGCCACAAGAAAATTAGGACCCTCACTGAGAGACATGGGAGCTTGATGAGGGCCCCAGGGGCAATTTGCTTAGTTAGGAGACAGAGTGAAGTGAGACTTTTCAGAGGGGGATCACTGGAGAGAAAGGGATAGAAAGGGATTACCCACAAAAAATATTTTTACACGATTCTGGCCAGGATACGCTTGTTTGCCCCAGAGAAAGATGAGGCAGGCTCCCTATACAATCCAAGTATACAGGTGTATGGCTTTGCTGCTCCAGGTCAGTCTTGTCAGTCAGCAATATGTTCTTAAAATGAAAAAAGAGGTTTCAGAATGGGGTGACATTTTCATCCATTCCATCATCAGCCAGTTCCTGTCTCTGGAGACCATGTAGGACACAGGGCTCAGAACCTTCTAACACTAGTTCTGCTGTTTCCTACCCACCCCCATCTCTCCTAGTGCAAAATAGCCAGGTTCAGAGACTGAGAAACCCTGGTCTTTAGGCTGTTGTAACAAGGAAGAAGGTTGCAACTGTGTCTCTTATCCGGTAGCTCAGCTCCTTGGGGATCTTTGGGTGTGGGCCAATGCAGGGCTGGACCCTGGACCCACACATGTGCATTCAGGTAGGTTTGCCTCTGACTCCCGATTCTTAACTCAGGAAGAGAGGAAGGGACTCTGTAGGCCAGGGCCCCTTGCTACCTTCTGAGGAATGGTGAGCCGGGGGGTGGGGTGGGGTGGGGAATCCCTCTCTGGAAGACAGAGAGGTAGACTTTCTGGTAGCTGCCTCTAGGAGGGTAGTGATGTAGAAGTTGGCTGTCTGTGTTGGCTACTCCTGCCCTCCATCTCTTAGTACCTGTAGCAGCTGAGCTCTGGTCCTGGAGCATCACCTTAAAAGTTCTGTAGGTGCCAGGGAAATACAACTGAGGAGAACCCCTTTTCCAGGGCTACAGTTTTTCCAGGTACCAAGTGGGGACAAGAGTGTTTTGTGATTAGGAAGGTCATGTCATGTTCCTCAGGCTAGCTGTGTGTTTTCCCAGTACTTCTCTTAACCTGGCTACCATGGGAACCTTCTGCCCTGCAGGGCTATTGACATGGGGTGCTAAAAAAGGAAAACCCTCCAGCCCTTTTCTTAGAACAATGCTAAAAGATGTTGCCTAATAACCACTATAGATAGATACAAACAGACCTTGCCTGGAGGTCATAGAACTCACCTATTTGAACTGAGCCATCTATTTGAACTGAGATGTCTATTTGACAGTCACAAGGTTGAGAAAGAGGATACACAATGTTTGGGTTCTTGCTTCAATCCCCTTTTGTATACTTCCAGTGTTGGCAAAGTCAATGTCCTAGAGACACCTGTGGCATAAAACTACACTTTTGGGTATTCCACTGAGGACCTCTGCTTTGGCCAAAGCTCTTTATTTCCTCCTGTGATTGCAGAATCCTGGCTCCCCTGTGGTTCAGGGTCAGATCATATGCGTGGGAAGAGCTCAGTTTAAATATATCCAGAAGCAGAAAACCACTTGGGTCTGGTCCCAGCTCAGAGAGAATGCGGCCAGACCCTTCCCTGCCTGCACATTGGCTCTGTGGCCTTTGTGGGAAGCCCAAGAAAGAATGAGATGGGGCAGGAGAGGGGAGATGCTGTTTGAAAAACTCTTACTTCTGGCTTACACAAGAGAGTTTATACAGTGTATTTTGAAGCTGAACTATGGTCCGTGGCCTCCTAGGGGCCATAGTTTCCAGTTGCCAATAGGAGTGAAGCATGGTTGAAAGTCTTCTCTAAGCCTTCGTGGGCATAGCCTTAGTTGGGGGACACAGTAAGGGTAGTCTGTTTCCTTCTCTGTTAACAACTGAACCCACTAAGCCTTTGACTTCAAAGACAGTGGGGTAGGACATGGTAACCTACCTCATTAGTCTAGGGTACAAATATAACAGGGTGGATTTGCCCCAATATAGGCACCACTAGCTGCCAGCTTCAAGCATTACCCAGCATTGTGCTGGCAGTGAGCGCCCAGACTGACAGGGACATGGCAAAGGAGAGGTTTGGGATCTAGCAAAGATCTCGAGGGTGGATGTTGGGCTGGACCAGTTCCTTATTTACAGGAAACTGAGCTTCAGCCCATGGCTACAGTATGATTCTGGGAAAACACTTAGCCTTCTCTATGATCTAACTCTTTGATATGCAGCAGAATAACACCTACCACCCAGGGTGTGCAGTGATTATGAAAATATTAATATTCTTGGTAAAGCTCAGGCCACTGTAAGAACATAATTCTGTGCAGGGCTGACTGGCCCTGATACAGGCATGTGTCTGCCATCATATCAAAATGTTCCAGCTGGTGAATTGGCACAGGCCTGTGATCTCTTAAAACTTGGGGGTTGTTGCAATTGATTGAACCAAATTACTCTGGTTGCTATCTTTCAAGGCACTGAGGGCTAATCTGTGGCTCTGAACAACTTAGATCAGAGGATGGTCATGGCTGATAGGCTCAGGGTACTGCCCCTGCAGACAGATCGTGAGGGCCCTGTTGCCTGTCTTGATTTCTGGGGCTTCTTAGCTTACCTTCATCTCCAGATAGATAGATAGATAGATAGATAGATAGATAGATAGATACACAGACAGACAGACAGACAGACAGACAGACAGACAGACTGGTGCATAAGGCAACCACTCAAGTGTTCAGATCCACAAGATACGAAGACCAAGGCATCACAGGGTTCTGGGAATGGATTCTCACTAACCTCTGAAGAAGCAGCAGACTAGAGAGTCAGCCAAGGGTCCTCACTCCCTCGACCCAACAGGACCAGCAATGGTTGATAACTCTCCCGCTGTCTCCTGACAGGAGTATTCTGCAACATGGTTGCCGGTTTGGGCGTCACAGCCGGGGCTCATCGTCTGTGGAGCCACCGAACCTACAAAGCACGGCTGCCCCTGCGGGTCTTCCTCATCATGGCCAACACCATGGCGTTCCAGGTAAGAAGCTCATAGAGGCTTCGCGTCTACTCTGCGAAGGCTGCGGGCGGTGTGCAGTAAGTCAGCACCCCAAGAGGAGCCAACAGTGTTAGTATTCTGTCTAAACTCCACCTCCACAGTTACCTGGCAACAGCCAGGTATGCTCCTCCCCACAGTTACCTGGCAACTGCCAGGTAGTCCTGGACCACTATAAAAGGGGCTGCTTGCCCCTCCTCACTCTCTTAATCTCTTACTCTCTAACCCTCTCTCTCTCTCTTACTCTCTTGCCTCTCTGTCCCCTCCCCCCTTTTCCTCTCTCACTACACGTGGTCATGGTCAGCCTCTACTTCTCTACTCCTGCTTCTCTGCTTCTCTCTCTCTCTCTCTCTCTCTCTCTCTCTCTCTCTCTCTCTGCCTCTCTACTACCCTCCTGGCTCCCCTCCCCATGCCCTCAATAAACTCTATTCTATACTATACTGGTGTGTGGCTGGTCCCTCACGGGAAGAGATGCCTCTACATGGGCCCACTGAGACATCCCCTCCCCCATACCTCTCCACAGACCCACAGAACATACTCTCTTTATCTCTTTATCTTTTTATAAACACTTCAAACAGGACAACCATTATCCTTCTCATTTTCTTGTAGTCACCACAAATGCATGCTGGGTGCTGAGGTTCACATAGCATGGGGCATCTCGGAGTCACCAGGATAGGAAAGAGTTAATTGGAAGACTCTCTGGTTATATATAGGGTTACTGTTTTCCCCAAGGCCCCCGTGTTACACTTCAATGGCAGGCCGAATCCTAATGTTTGTGACCTAGATGAACTCATTAAATCCTCAAAATGTCTTAGGAGATTGAGCCCCATTTTGCACTTGGTCATTAAGAGGTTGGACAGGTAAACACTATGGTCTAGAAGTGACTGCCATGCTGGGCAAGTCAACTATTGAAGCTTGTAGAGGCAAAAAGTTAGAACAGGAAGAAGTGAAAGTAATAGGGGCCTGTTATTGCTATTAGACTCGAGCAGTGAGCACAGGATAGCTCACAGTATGAGGCTTACCCTGCAGTAAGAGGACATCAAGCCAGCCCCTCTGTCTCGGCATAACTTGAGATGCTTGCCTCATGCGCTAATCATGTCTACCTAACAACTTATTCCTCAAAGGTTCCTAATGTCATGTGGGACAAAAACAAAAAGAGACATTGGTGCAGTTTTGAAAAGATAGAAAGAATTACAAATAAAACAGAGGGCGCTTGGGAAAGGGATGAAGATCAGGAGTTACACAACGGCTCTGACATTGGGCTGGGCAAGCTGCCATTTGTAAAGGCACAGGATGACTATCCCTGTACTTTTTTGACAGGGCAGAAACCATGTTCCCAGGGGCCCTTACTTCACAGTCTCTGCACCCAGTGACTACGTATTCTGTGAGGAGCCTGCCTCATATTCCTTTCTCTGAGAACTAGCGTTCCTTGCCTTCTTCCCCTCTGGGCTTGTGGACCTCACTGTCTCCTTCTTCATGTGCTGTCTCCCCACCACACAACCAAAGGAAGAAGCAGTGTGATTCCTGGGCCATGGGACTAAAGGTTGCTTTCCGACATTTGCCTCAGAGGCAAGTGTGCAGGAGAGAGTGCTCAACAAGGACTCCTTTGGGTCAGAGTCCTGAGGGTTTTGTGAGTTGAGCTGAGAGTCTCAGGCCCTTGCAGACATCTAGGCCCTTGCATTCTTCTTGGAGCGCATCTCTTCTCAATATGGGTTCCTCTTTCCTGTGTTTCCAGAATGATGTGTATGAATGGGCCCGAGATCACCGCGCCCACCACAAGTTCTCAGAAACACACGCTGACCCTCACAATTCCCGCCGGGGCTTTTTCTTTTCTCACGTGGGTTGGCTACTTGTGCGCAAACATCCGGCTGTCAAAGAGAAGGGCAGAACACTGGACATGTCTGACCTAAAAGCTGAGAAGCTGGTGATGTTCCAGAGGAGGTGCGTGAATTCAGGGGGTTGTGGGTGGAAGCCTTAGGGACCCTACTTTTTCTAATGGAACACATTAAATAAGAACTTTTACTCTGTTTGCATGCTCACAATTGTTTTAAAACAGTTCTCTAATGTCTCACAGGCCCACAAGTACATGTTACTGCTGTATTCCTTTCTAAGATAGTTCCATAAATGAAACAAATGTTCATTGACCTAGAATAGTCATGGACACAATAAGAGACACAATGGGGTCCTTTTCTTCAAAAAACCTGTATCCTAGGCAAGTATGCAAATAACCAGAAGCAAAGCAGAATACTATCTGCACTGTGAAAGGTTTCCATAGACCAAGACCACTGGGAAGAGCTGTTGATAAAAGCAGCCTGCAAAACAACAGTGATTCTGATGTGTGTGTGTGTGTGTGTGTGTGTGTGTGTGTGTATGTATGTATGTGTGTGTGTATAAGAGAGGGAGAGAGAGAGCGAGAGAGCCCACAGAGATAACACAAACACAGCACTTGAGACTAGCTAAAGCCTTCTCCGTGAAGGAGACCCCTTAGCATCATGGGGCAGAGTTATGTTTCAGAGAGGCTGCCCCAACGCAGGTGAAAGGAGCCCCTGATTGACAGGTGATGTTCAGGGAAACATTAGATATGGGAGACCCAGGGATGCAGAGGTAAGAGTGGAAAGAAAAGGAGCTGAATGCGGATAATATCAGTACAAGTTGAATAACAGACTGCTTGACAGATATTGATCAAATTCCTTGCAATGTCAATGGCCTGGGACTGAAGACTGAGTAAAGCCTCCAAAGGGACAGAGAACTGGAGGTGGTCAGTGAAGGTCATTTCCCCGCTGCCAGTGAAGTGAGCCAGTTGAAGCCAGGTTAGATTATATTAAAGGCAGGTTAATTGGGAAGCTGCTCTCAGCGGGATTGAGGCCAGAGGAATCACCATGGTTGGGGAGGGGAGAAAGAGAGAAAGGGCCCATGGAGGAGGAGAGAAGAAGAGGGAGAGGGGGGAGGGAGGGAAGAAGAGAGAGAGGGAGAGGGAGAGGGAGAGAAAGAGGGCAACATGTCTGGATTAAATAGGGAAGATTCTCTGGGGAAGGGCAGCCCAGCCCCTGGGCTGCAAAGTTCAGGGTTGGGGGGCAGGGTATGCCAGGTAGGGACTGAGGGATGCTGGGAGAATCTGATGGCCAGGTCTGCTCTGGTATGTAAAATATACACCTCAATCCCTGTCCTCGGTCCACCAAATAGTTTAGAGGGCACTCAGTGTGCCTCCTGGAAAGCAGAGCAGAGATCAAGCAGGTAGTAGCAGGAAATGAATATGTCACACATTCTGTGTCAAAGATGGAGGTGGACTCAAGAAAGGACTCCAAGGCAGCTGGACAGGAGCCCAGACAGCTGAAGTTATCAGATGAGCTTGTGTTTTGAGCCTGACCTGTTTGGCCAACATGGCCTTACACTTTGTGAGAAGAAACAATGGGCTTCTAGTCCCAGACACACATTATAACCTGCTTTCCAGCAGTATTCCTTATCTAACATTTGAGATAAAGACTCAGGGAGATGGCTCAATGGTTAAGAGCACTGGTTGCTCTTCCAGAGGTCCTAGGTTCGATTCCCAGTACCTACACAGTGGCTCACAACTTGTAAATCCGGTTCCAGACAATCCAGTGCTTCCTTCTAACCATTTTGGATACCTGCACACATGAGATACACATACATACATGCAGCAAAGCACTGTGTGTGTGTGTGTGTGTGTGTGTGTAAGAGTGAGATAACTTATATCCCTCCTATATTCATAGTGTAGGAGAAAAGGCAGTTCAGCCCAGTGAGCACGGCCCTCTCAAGTTTACCTGTGGTCCCTCTACACAGACTCAGTGTGTGATCTCTCCTCATAGGTACTACAAGCTAGCTGTCACACTCATCTTCATCATCCTGCACACACTGGTACCCTGGTACTTCTGGGGTGAAACTTTTCTACACAGCTTATGTATCACTACTTTCCTGCGGTATGCGATGCTTCTAAATTTCACCTGGCTGGTGAACAGCGCAGCCCACCTCTACGGGAACCGGCCCTACGACAGGGGCATTGGCGCCCGAGAGAATCCCCTGGTTTCAATGGCATCTTTTGGTAAGTCCTCGGCTCACATCAAGACTCCATGAGGTAGGCTGCTGATGAGGGCATGAAGGCTAAGTCAGAGAGAGCAGATTAGAGTCTGACTTTACGATTGCTTTGGATCCACTCTAAGATGACGGCTGATCCAGTCCTCCTTTCCGAGTCGCTTCTGAGTTAGCGTGCATCTTACCAGGGGCAGAAGATGCAGAATAGACTGGTAATGTCGATGGCAAGGCCAGTAAAGCACAGTGCTTTGTATATGTAAGCCTGCTGCGTAGTGGGCAAAAATAAGCTGTTACTTAGTTCAGTAAGCCTCAGCTGTGCCACACCACCGTGGTTTCTTGGATCTTTCCCCATCTTTTAGGTACCTTCCACCATTACATACACTCTTAATTTGACTGTGTTAAAACAAACAAGCAAACAAACAAACAAAAAACCCAAACCCCACCACCTATGCTATAAAATTCGGAGATTTTCATAGAAATAGAGTCATATAGACAGATGTGTGTCCTGAACCAGTAAGCAGAGTCTATACAGACTCTGGAGTTTCCTCAACTCCAGAGTCCTTATGAGCGCAAAGTGGCTGCCAGCCTCTGGCCGGCCTTTGGCTTCATCTACAGTGTTATTCTATTCCCCGTGGCTGTTCTAACCCTGTCACCTCATCCTGGACTGCCAAGG
>NW_023046251.1:42500-50000 GCF_011762505.2 Arvicanthis niloticus
AAAAAAAAAAAAAAAAAAAAAAAAAAAAAAAAAAAAAAAAAAAAAAAAAAAAAAAAAAAAAAAAAAAAAAAAAAAAAAAAAAAAAAAAAAAAAAAAAAAAAAAAAAAAAAAAAAAAAAAAAAAAAAAAAAAAAAAAAAAAAAAAAAAAAAAAAAAAAAAAAAAAAAAAAAAAAAAAAAAAAAAAAAAAAAAAAAAAAAAAAAAAAAAAAAAAAAAAAAAAAAAAAAAAAAAAAAAAAAAAAAAAAAAAAAAAAAAAAAAAAAAAAAAAAAAAAAAAAAAAAAAAAAAAAAAAAAAAAAAAAAAAAAAAAAAAAAAAAAAAAAAAAAAAAAAAAAAAAAAAAAAAAAAAAAAAAAAAAAAAAAAAAAAAAAAAAAAAAAAAAAAAAAAAAAAAAAAAAAAAAAAAAAAAAAAAAAAAAAAAAAAAAAAAAAAAAAAAAAAAAAAAAAAAAAAAAAAAAAAAAAAAAAAAAAAAAAAAAAAAAAAAAAAAAAAAAAAAAAAAAAAAAAAAAAAAAAAAAAAAAAAAAAAAAAAAAAAAAAAAAAAAAAAAAAAAAAAAAAAAAAAAAAAAAAAAAAAAAAAAAAAAAAAAAAAAAAAAAAAAACAAAAAAACAAAAAAAAAAAAAAAAAAAAAAAAAAAAAAAAAAAAAAAAAAAAAAAAAAAAAAAAAAAAAAAAAAAAAAAAAAAAAAAAAAAAAAAAAAAAAAAAAAAAAAAAAAAAAAAAAAAAAAAAAAAAAAAAAAAAAAAAAAAAAAAAAAAAAAAAAAAAAAAAAAAAAAAAAAAAAAAAAAAAAAAAAAAAAAAAAAAAAAAAAAAAAAAAAAAAAAAAAAAAAAAAAAAAAAAAAAAAAAAAAAAAAAAAAAAAAAAAAAAAAAAAAAAAAAAAAAAAAAAAAAAAAAAAAAAAAAAAAAAAAAAAAAAAAAAAAAAAAAAAAAAAAAAAAAAAAAAAAAAAAAAAAAAAAAAAAAAAAAAAAAAAAAAAAAAAAAAAAAAAAAAAAAAAAAAAAAAAAAAAAAAAAAAAAAAAAAAAAAAAAAAAAAAAAAAAAAAAAAAAAAAAAAAAAAAAAAAAAAAAAAAAAAAAAAAAAAAAAAAAAAAAAAAAAAAAAAAAAAAAAAAAAAAAAAAAAAAAAAAAAAAAAAAAAAAAAAAAAAAAAAAAAAAAAAAAAAAAAAAAAAAAAAAAAAAAAAAAAAAAAAAAAAAAAAAAAAAAAAAAAAAAAAAAAAAAAAAAAAAAAAAAAAAAAAAAAAAAAAAAAAAAAAAAAAAAAAAAAAAAAAAAAAAAAAAAAAAAAAAAAAAAAAAAAAAAAAAAAAAAAAAAAAAAAAAAAAAAAAAAAAAAAAAAAAAAAAAAAAAAAAAAAAAAAAAAAAAAAAAAAAAAAAAAAAAAAAAAAAAAAAAAAAAAAAAAAAAAAAAAAAAAAAAAAAAAAAAAAAAAAAAAAAAAAAAAAAAAAAAAAAAAAAAAAAAAAAAAAAAAAAAAAAAAAAAAAAAAAAAAAAAAAAAAAAAAAAAAAAAAAAAAAAAAAAAAAAAAAAAAAAAAAAAAAAAAAAAAAAAAAAAAAAAAAAAAAAAAAAAAAAAAAAAAAAAAAAAAAAAAAAAAAAAAAAAAAAAAAAAAAAAAAAAAAAAAAAAAAAAAAAAAAAAAAAAAAAAAAAAAAAAAAAAAAAAAAAAAAAAAAAAAAAAAAAAAAAAAAAAAAAAAAAAAAAAAAAAAAAAAAAAAAAAAAAAAAAAAAAAAAAAAAAAAAAAAAAAAAAAAAAAAAAAAAAAAAAAAAAAAAAAAAAAAAAAAAAAAAAAAAAAAAAAAAAAAAAAAAAAAAAAAAAAAAAAAAAAAAAAAAAAAAAAAAAAAAAAAAAAAAAAAAAAAAAAAAAAAAAAAAAAAAAAAAAAAAAAAAAAAAAAAAAAAAAAAAAAAAAAAAAAAAAAAAAAAAAAAAAAAAAAAAAAAAAAAAAAAAAAAAAAAAAAAAAAAAAAAAAAAAAAAAAAAAAAAAAAAAAAAAAAAAAAAAAAAAAAAAAAAAAAAAAAAAAAAAAAAAAAAAAAAAAAAAAAAAAAAAAAAAAAAAAAAAAAAAAAAAAAAAAAAAAAAAAAAAAAAAAAAAAAAAAAAAAAAAAAAAAAAAAAAAAAAAAAAAAAAAAAAAAAAAAAAAAAAAAAAAAAAAAAAAAAAAAAAAAAAAAAAAAAAAAAAAAAAAAAAAAAAAAAAAAAAAAAAAAAAAAAAAAAAAAAAAAAAAAAAAAAAAAAAAAAAAAAAAAAAAAAAAAAAAAAAAAAAAAAAAAAAAAAAAAAAAAAAAAAAAAAAAAAAAAAAAAAAAAAAAAAAAAAAAAAAAAAAAAAAAAAAAAAAAAAAAAAAAAAAAAAAAAAAAAAAAAAAAAAAAAAAAAAAAAAAAAAAAAAAAAAAAAAAAAAAAAAAAAAAAAAAAAAAAAAAAAAAAAAAAAAAAAAAAAAAAAAAAAAAAAAAAAAAAAAAAAAAAAAAAAAAAAAAAAAAAAAAAAAAAAAAAAAAAAAAAAAAAAAAAAAAAAAAAAAAAAAAAAAAAAAAAAAAAAAAAAAAAAAAAAAAAAAAAAAAAAAAAAAAAAAAAAAAAAAAAAAAAAAAAAAAAAAAAAAAAAAAAAAAAAAAAAAAAAAAAAAAAAAAAAAAAAAAAAAAAAAAAAAAAAAAAAAAAAAAAAAAAAAAAAAAAAAAAAAAAAAAAAAAAAAAAAAAAAAAAAAAAAAAAAAAAAAAAAAAAAAAAAAAAAAAAAAAAAAAAAAAAAAAAAAAAAAAAAAAAAAAAAAAAAAAAAAAAAAAAAAAAAAAAAAAAAAAAAAAAAAAAAAAAAAAAAAAAAAAAAAAAAAAAAAAAAAAAAAAAAAAAAAAAAAAAAAAAAAAAAAAAAAAAAAAAAAAAAAAAAAAAAAAAAAAAAAAAAAAAAAAAAAAAAAAAAAAAAAAAAAAAAAAAAAAAAAAAAAAAAAAAAAAAAAAAAAAAAAAAAAAAAAAAAAAAAAAAAAAAAAAAAAAAAAAAAAAAAAAAAAAAAAAAAAAAAAAAAAAAAAAAAAAAAAAAAAAAAAAAAAAAAAAAAAAAAAAAAAAAAAAAAAAAAAAAAAAAAAAAAAAAAAAAAAAAAAAAAAAAAAAAAAAAAAAAAAAAAAAAAAAAAAAAAAAAAAAAAAAAAAAAAAAAAAAAAAAAAAAAAAAAAAAAAAAAAAAAAAAAAAAAAAAAAAAAAAAAAAAAAAAAAACAAAAAAAAAAAAAAAAAAAAAAAAAAAAAAAAAAAAAAAAAAAAAAAAAAAAAAAAAAAAAAAAAAAAAAAAAAAAAAAAAAAAAAAAAAAAAAAAAAAAAAAAAAAAAAAAAAAAAAAAAAAAAAAAAAAAAAAAAAAAAAAAAAAAAAAAAAAAAAAAAAAAAAAAAAAAAAAAAAAAAAAAAAAAAAAAAAAAAAAAAAAAAAAAAAAAAAAAAAAAAAAAAAAAAAAAAAAAAAAAAAAAAAAAAAAAAAAAAAAAAAAAAAAAAAAAAAAAAAAAAAAAAAAAAAAAAAAAAAAAAAAAAAAAAAAAAAAAAAAAAAAAAAAAAAAAAAAAAAAAAAAAAAAAAAAAAAAAAAAAAAAAAAAAAAAAAAAAAAAAAAAAAAAAAAAAAAAAAAAAAAAAAAAAAAAAAAAAAAAAAAAAAAAAAAAAAAAAAAAAAAAAAAAAAAAAAAAAAAAAAAAAAAAAAAAAAAAAAAAAAAAAAAAAAAAAAAAAAAAAAAAAAAAAAAAAAAAAAAAAAAAAAAAAAAAAAAAAAAAAAAAAAAAAAAAAAAAAAAAAAAAAAAAAAAAAAAAAAAAAAAAAAAAAAAAAAAAAAAAAAAAAAAAAAAAAAAAAAAAAAAAAAAAAAAAAAAAAAAAAAAAAAAAAAAAAAAAAAAAAAAAAAAAAAAAAAAAAAAAAAAAAAAAAAAAAAAAAAAAAAAAAAAAAAAAAAAAAAAAAAAAAAAAAAAAAAAAAAAAAAAAAAAAAAAAAAAAAAAAAAAAAAAAAAAAAAAAAAAAAAAAAAAAAAAAAAAAAAAAAAAAAAAAAAAAAAAAAAAAAAAAAAAAAAAAAAAAAAAAAAAAAAAAAAAAAAAAAAAAAAAAAAAAAAAAAAAAAAAAAAAAAAAAAAAAAAAAAAAAAAAAAAAAAAAAAAAAAAAAAAAAAAAAAAAAAAAAAAAAAAAAAAAAAAAAAAAAAAAAAAAAAAAAAAAAAAAAAAAAAAAAAAAAAAAAAAAAAAAAAAAAAAAAAAAAAAAAAAAAAAAAAAAAAAAAAAAAAAAAAAAAAAAAAAAAAAAAAAAAAAAAAAAAAAAAAAAAAAAAAAAAAAAAAAAAAAAAAAAAAAAAAAAAAAAAAAAAAAAAAAAAAAAAAAAAAAAAAAAAAAAAAAAAAAAAAAAAAAAAAAAAAAAAAAAAAAAAAAAAAAAAAAAAAAAAAAAAAAAAAAAAAAAAAAAAAAAAAAAAAAAAAAAAAAAAAAAAAAAAAAAAAAAAAAAAAAAAAAAAAAAAAAAAAAAAAAAAAAAAAAAAAAAAAAAAAAAAAAAAAAAAAAAAAAAAAAAAAAAAAAAAAAAAAAAAAAAAAAAAAAAAAAAAAAAAAAAAAAAAAAAAAAAAAAAAAAAAAAAAAAAAAAAAAAAAAAAAAAAAAAAAAAAAAAAAAAAAAAAAAAAAAAAAAAAAAAAAAAAAAAAAAAAAAAAAAAAAAAAAAAAAAAAAAAAAAAAAAAAAAAAAAAAAAAAAAAAAAAAAAAAAAAAAACAAAAAAAAAAAAAAAAAAAAAAAAAAAAAAAAAAAAAAAAAAAAAAAAAAAAAAAAAAAAAAAAAAAAAAAAAAAAAAAAAAAAAAAAAAAAAAAAAAAAAAAAAAAAAAAAAAAAAAAAAAAAAAAAAAAAAAAAAAAAAAAAAAAAAAAAAAAAAAAAAAAAAAAAAAAAAAAAAAAAAAAAAAAAAAAAAAAAAAAAAAAAAAAAAAAAAAAAAAAAAAAAAAAAAAAAAAAAAAAAAAAAAAAAAAAAAAAAAAAAAAAAAAAAAAAAAAAAAAAAAAAAAAAAAAAAAAAAAAAAAAAAAAAAAAAAAAAAAAAAAAAAAAAAAAAAAAAAAAAAAAAAAAAAAAAAAAAAAAAAAAAAAAAAAAAAAAAAAAAAAAAAAAAAAAAAAAAAAAAAAAAAAAAAAAAAAAAAAAAAAAAAAAAAAAAAAAAAAAAAAAAAAAAAAAAAAAAAAAAAAAAAAAAAAAAAAAAAAAAAAAAAAAAAAAAAAAAAAAAAAAAAAAAAAAAAAAAAAAAAAAAAAAAAAAAAAAAAAAAAAAAAAAAAAAAAAAAAAAAAAAAAAAAAAAAAAAAAAAAAAAAAAAAAAAAAAAAAAAAAAAAAAAAAAAAAAAAAAAAAAAAAAAAAAAAAAAAAAAAAAAAAAAAAAAAAAAAAAAAAAAAAAAAAAAAAAAAAAAAAAAAAAAAAAAAAAAAAAAAAAAAAAAAAAAAAAAAAAAAAAAAAAAAAAAAAAAAAAAAAAAAAAAAAAAAAAAAAAAAAAAAAAAAAAAAAAAAAAAAAAAAAAAAAAAAAAAAAAAAAAAAAAAAAAAAAAAAAAAAAAAAAAAAAAAAAAAAAAAAAAAAAAAAAAAAAAAAAAAAAAAAAAAAAAAAAAAAAAAAAAAAAAAAAAAAAAAAAAAAAAAAAAAAAAAAAAAAAAAAAAAAAAAAAAAAAAAAAAAAAAAAAAAAAAAAAAAAAAAAAAAAAAAAAAAAAAAAAAAAAAAAAAAAAAAAAAAAAAAAAAAAAAAAAAAAAAAAAAAAAAAAAAAAAAAAAAAAAAAAAAAAAAAAAAAAAAAAAAAAAAAAAAAAAAAAAAAAAAAAAAAAAAAAAAAAAAAAAAAAAAAAAAAAAAAAAAAAAAAAAAAAAAAAAAAAAAAAAAAAAAAAAAAAAAAAAAAAAAAAAAAAAAAAAAAAAAAAAAAAAAAAAAAAAAAAAAAAAAAAAAAAAAAAAAAAAAAAAAAAAAAAAAAAAAAAAAAAAAAAAAAAAAAAAAAAAAAAAAAAAAAAAAAAAAAAAAAAAAAAAAAAAAAAAAAAAAAAAAAAAAAAAAAAAAAAAAAAAAAAAAAAAAAAAAAAAAAACAAAAAAAAAAAAAAAAAAAAAAAAAAAAAAAAAAAAAAAAAAAAAAAAAAAAAAAAAAAAAAAAAAAAAAAAAAAAAAAAAAAAAAAAAAAAAAAAAACAAAAAAAAAAAAAAAAAAAAAAAAAAAAAAAAAAAAAAAAAAAAAAAAAAAAAAAAAAAAAAAAAAAAAAAAAAAAAAAAAAAAAAAAAAAAAAAAAAAAAAAAAAAAAAAAAAAAAAAAAAAAAAAAAAAAAAAAAAAAAAAAAAAAAAAAAAAAAAAAAAAAAAAAAAAAAAAAAAAAAAAAAAAAAAAAAAAAAAAAAAAAAAAAAAAAAAAAAAAAAAAAAAAAAAAAAAAAAAAAAAAAAAAAAAAAAAAAAAAAAAAAAAAAAAAAAAAAAAAAAAAAAAAAAAAAAAAAAAAAAAAAAAAAAAAAAAAAAAAAAAAAAAAAAAAAAAAAAAAAAAAAAAAAAAAAAAAAAAAAAAAAAAAAAAAAAAAAAAAAAAAAAAAAAAAAAAAAAAAAAAAAAAAAAAAAAAAAAAAAAAAAAAAAAAAAAAAAAAAAAAAAAAAAAAAAAAAAAAAAAAAAAAAAAAAAAAAAAAAAAAAAAAAAAAAAAAAAAAAAAAAAAAAAAAAAAAAAAAAAAAAAAAAAAAAAAAAAAAAAAAAAAAAAAAAAAAAAAAAAAAAAAAAAAAAAAAAAAAAAAAAAAAAAAAAAAAAAAAAAAAAAAAAAAAAAAAAAAAAAAAAAAAAAAAAAAAAAAAAAAAAAAAAAAAAAAAAAAAAAAAAAAAAAAAAAAAAAAAAAAAAAAAAAAAAAAAAAAAAAAAAAAAAAAAAAAAAAAAAAAAAAAAAAAAAAAAAAAAAAAAAAAAAAAAAAAAAAAAAAAAAAAAAAAAAAAAAAAAAAAAAAAAAAAAAAAAAAAAAAAAAAAAAAAAAAAAAAAAAAAAAAAAAAAAAAAAAAAAAAAAAAAAAAAAAAAAAAAAAAAAAAAAAAAAAAAAAAAAAAAAAAAAAAAAAAAAAAAAAAAAAAAAAAAAAAAAAAAAAAAAAAAAAAAAAAAAAAAAAAAAAAAAAAAAAAAAAAAAAAAAAAAAAAAAAAAAAAAAAAAAAAAAAAAAAAAAAAAAAAAAAAAAAAAAAAAAAAAAAAAAAAAAAAAAAAAAAAAAAAAAAAAAAAAAAAAAAAAAAAAAAAAAAAAAAAAAAAAAAAAAAAAAAAAAAAAAAAAAAAAAAAAAAAAAAAAAAAAAAAAAAAAAAAAAAAAAAAAAAAAAAAAAAAAAAAAAAAAAAAAAAAAAAAAAAAAAAAAAAAAAAAAAAAAAAAAAAAAAAAAAAAAAAAAAAAAAAAAAAAAAAAAAAAAAAAAAAAAAAAAAAAAAAAAAAAAAAAAAAAAAAAAAAAAAAAAAAAAAAAAAAAAAAAAAAAAAAAAAAAAAAAAAAAAAAAAAAAAAAAAAAAAAAAAAAAAAAAAAAAAAAAAAAAAA
>NW_023046251.1:57500-60000 GCF_011762505.2 Arvicanthis niloticus
AAAAAAAAAAAAACAAAAAAAAAAAAAAAAAAAAAAAAAAAAAAAAAAAAAAAAAAAAAAAAAAAAAAAAAAAAAAAAAAAAAAAAAAAAAAAAAAAAAAAAAAAAAAAAAAAAAAAAAAAAAAAAAACAAAAAAAAAAAAAAAAAAAAAAAAAAAAAAAAAAAAAAAAAAAAAAAAAAAAAAAAAAAAAAAAAAAAAAAAAAAAAAAAAAAAAAAAAAAAAAAAAAAAAAAAAAAAAAAAAAAAAAAAAAAAAAAAAAAAAAAAAAAAAAAAAAAAAAAAAAAAAAAAAAAAAAAAAAAAAAAAAAAAAAAAAAAAAAAAAAAAAAAAAAAAAAAAAAAAAAAAAAAAAAAAAAAAAAAAAAAACAAAAAAAAAAAAAAAAAAAAAAAAAAAAAAAAAAAAAAAAAAAAAAAAAAAAAAAAAAAAAAAAAAAAAAAAAAAAAAAAAAAAAAAAAAAAAAAAAAAAAAAAAAAAAAAAAAAAAAAAAAAAAAAAAAAAAAAAAAAAAAAAAAAAAAAAAAAAAAAAAAAAAAAAAAAAAAAAAAAAAAAAAAAAAAAAAAAAAAAAAAAAAAAAAAAAAAAAAAAAAAAAAAAAAAAAAAAAAAAAAAAAAAAAAAAAAAAAAAAAAAAAAAAAAAAAAAAAAAAAAAAAAAAAAAAAAAAAAAAAAAAAAAAAAAAAAACAAAAAAAAAAAAAAAAAAAAAAAAAAAAAAAAAAAAAAAAAAAAAAAAAAAAAAAAAAAAAAAAAAAAAAAAAAAAAAAAAAAAACAAAAAAAAAAAAAAAAAAAAAAAAAAAAAAAAAAAAAAAAAAAAAAAAAAAAAAAAAAAAAAAAAAAAAAAAAAAAAAAAAAAAAAAAAAAACAAAAAAAAAAAAAAAAAAAAAAAAAAAAAAAAAAAAAAAAAAAAAAACAAAAAAAAAAAAAAAAAAAAAAAAAAAAAAAAAAAAAAAAAAAAAAAAAAAAAAAAAAAAAAAAAAAAAAAAAAAAAAAAAAAAAAAAAAAAAAAAAAAAAACAAAAAAAAAAAAAAAAAAAAAAAAAAAAAAAAAAAAAAAAAAAAAAAAAAAAAAAAAAAAAAAAACAAAAAAAAAAAAAAAAAAAAAAAAAAAAAAAAAACAAAAAAAAAAAAAAAAAAAAAAAAAAACAAAAAAAAAAAAAAAAAAAAAAAAAAAAAAAAAAAAAAAAAAAAAAAAAAAAAAAAAAAAAAAAAAAAAAAAAAAAAAAAAAAAAAAAAAAAAAAAAAAAAAAAAAAAAAAAAAAAAAAAAAAAAAAAAAACAAAAAAAAAAAAAAAAAAAAAAAAAAAAAAAAAAAAAAAAAAAAAAAAAAAAAAAAAAAAAAAAAAAAAAAAAAAAAAAAAAAAAAAAAAAAAAAAAAAAAAAAAAAAAAAAAAAAAAAAAAAAAAAAAAAAAAAAAAAAAAAAAAAAAAAAAAAAAAAAAAAAAAAAAAAAAAAAAAAAAAACAAAAAAAAAAAAAAAAAAAAAAAAAAAAAAAAAAAAAAAAAAAAAAAAAAAAAAAAAAAAAAAAAAAAAAAAAAAAAAAAAAAAAAAAAAAAAAAAAAAAAAAAAAAAAAAAAAAAAAAAAAAAAAAAAAAAAAAAAAAAAAAAAAAAAAAAAAAAAAAAAAAAAAAAAAAAAAAAAAAAAAAAAAAAAAAAAAAAAAAAAAAAAAAAAAAAAAAAAAAAAACAAAAAAAAAAAAAAAAAAAAAAAAAAAAAAAAAAAAAAAAAAAAAAAAAAAAAAAAAAAAAAAAAAAAAAAAAAAAAAAAAAAAAAAAAAAAAAAAAAAAAAAAAAAAAAAAAAAAAAAAAAAAACAAAAAAAAAAAAAAAAAAAAAAAAAAAAAAAAAAAAAAAAAAAAAAAAAAAAAAAAAAAAAAAAAACAAAAAAAAAAAAAAAAAAAAAAAAAAAAAAAAAAACAAAAAAAAAAAAAAAAAAAAAAAAAAAAAAAAAAAAAAAAAAAAAAAAAAAAAAAAAAAAAAAAAAAAAAAAAAACAAAAAAAAAAAAAAAAAAAAAAAAAAAAAAAAAAAAAAAAAAAAAAAAAAAAAAAAAAAAAAAAAAAAAAAAAACAAAAAAAAAAAAAAAAAAAAAAAAAAAAAAAAAAAAAAAAAAAAAAAAAAAAAAAAAAAAAAAAAAAAAAAAAAAAAAAAAAAAAAAAAAAAAAAAAAAAAAAAAAAAAAAAAAAAAAAAAAAAAAAAAAAAAAAAAAAAAAAAAAAAAAAAAAAAAAAAAAAAAAAAAAAAAACAAAAAAAAAAAAAAAAAAAAAAAAAAAAAAAAAAAAAAAAAAAAGAAAAAAAAAAAAAAAAAAAAAAAAAAAAAAAAAAAAAAAAAAAAAAAAAAAAAAAAAAAAAAAAAAAAAAAAAAAAAAAAAAAAAAAAAAAAAAAAAAAAAAAAAAAAAAAAAAAAAAAAAAAAAAAAAAAAAAAAAAAAAAAAAAAAAAAAAAAAAAAAAAAAAAAAAAAAAAAAAAAAAAAAAAAAAAAAAAAAAAAAAGAAAAAAAAAAAAAAAAAAA
>NW_023046252.1:0-64090 GCF_011762505.2 Arvicanthis niloticus
AGACCAAGGTTGACCGGCAGGAAAACAGCCAACCTAGGAAGGCTCTTACCTGGCTTGTAGTACAGCTCTCTGGATCCTCTTCCCTTGCCTGGGCTTTTCTAGTTATTGTCTTCTTTGGTTTGGCAAAACTGAGGACAAAACTTCCCCACTGAGTTCTGTAAAAGAGACACAAGAAACAGAGCAGCTGTGAAAGAAAGGGGTCTCAGAAAGAGCAGTCCTAGGGATGGAACTGCCCCTGCATGCTAGGAAGCATTTTCCCACTCAGGTACAGACCGGCCTTATTTTTGCTTTTTCTTCAGACTAGGTCTATCTATGTAGCTGGCTGTCTTGGAGCTCACTACATAGTCCAGGCTGCCTCTACCTCCTGAGTTCTGGGACTAAAGGTATATGTCACCATGTCCAGCTCTTCCTTACTTTAAGGTTTCTCCCCATACCCCTGGATTTCTAGTTCTGAGATGAGATTTCATATAGATTAGGCTGGCCTTGATCTTGATATATAGCTGAAGGTGACTTTGAATTCCTTCAATTCCTGATCCTCCCATACTCTCCAACCTTACTTACCCTGTTTACTTACATTTATTTATTTATCTATTTATTTATTTATTTATTTATTTTATTGTTTTTTTGAGACAAAGGTTTCTCTGGGTAGCACTGACTGGCCTAGAATTAGCAGTTCTATAGACCAAGTTGTCCTTGAACTCACAGAGATCCTCCTGCCACTGTCTGCCGAGTGCTGGATTAAAGGTATATACTACTACTGCCTAGCTCCTTACCCTGTTTCTTGAGACAATGTCTTATTCTGTGGCCAAGACTAGTCTAGAATTCATTATGTAGTCCAGGCTGGCCTTGAACTCAGAGAGTCACCTGCCTCTGTTTCTTAAATTCTTGTAGTCTCACAAACACAGTTGTCTTCTATCCCTTTATGTCCCTGCAGCCCTGTGGGCAGTGAGGTGCCACTGGCCATGAACAGGATATAGAACTTAAAACAGGAGGCTCACCTGGGAAGGAGGCAGGGGGACCAGCTCTCTTGGTGATCCTGGGAGGTCAGAAGCAGCTCCTGTGTCCTCCACTGGGCAGCTGGGTGGAAAGAAGCCAAGGAGGACTCAAGTCCTTCCAGATGTCATTACATACTGTACATACTGAGACAAAGCAGGTCAGCAGTGCCGCTCTAGCAGTGGAGCCTAGTATGCAAGGCTAGGAGTTCTAGTCCCAGCACGCGCGCGTGCGCGCCACACACACACACACACACACACACACACAAAGGTAAGGAAAGGAGGGACGGTAGGAGGAAAAAGAAAATCCTAACCAGGCATGGTGGTGTATACTTGTAATCCCATACTCAGAAGGCAGAGGCAGGCAGATCTCTGTGAGTTCAAAGCCTGCCTAGTCTATATAGCAAGTTCCAGGCCAGCCAGGATTATGTTGTAAGACTGTGTCTCAAAGTAAATAAAATATCTTTTAGGTGCTGGGGTAATCCAGGAGAACACTGTCATGAGGGCTGGATTCCATCCCAGTCCTGAAAGTTGTACACTGCAGTCATTTGGGTAGCTTCTGGACACTGGCAAGCTTCCGCCCACATTTTAAGTTGTTGGTGTTTTATATTGGTTTTCTTTTCTGTGACATTTTCTGTATGTGTGGTATTTCTTAGTGAAACTTATATTAAAAAAAAAAAAATAGCTCAAGGATCCTGCCCCCAACTCCTCTGGTCTTTGTAGATGGTAGGCCACACAGCAGTGCCATCTCTACTGGCTAGCTAGAAATGAACAGAGGATTCCATTTCTGTGCCTTTTGGGGAGGAAGGATTAGGTGACATGTGGCTCACACAAGTCTGAGGAATCAACATTTGTGGCTTCACAGTGCCACTGTTAGCAAGATTGTTACGACCTGAAATTAGACAGACATACATACAGAGCAGCTGTGGTGGGTGAGCACACTCGGTTTTTTAATTCATTAAATGTGATCACCTCGGTTACAATGTCATCCCCAAAGATGTCAGCCACCAGTCATTGTTTCTCCTAGTTCCATTTTCCTTCCTTCCTTTTGGAGATAAGGTCTTACTGTGTAACCCAGCTGACCTCAAACTAACAGAAATCTACCTGCTCTAAGGCATATGTCACTATGACTGGCCAGTTTTTCTTATACATGTGTGTACATACATGTGGGTGCATGCATGTAGAATCCAAAGGACAACCTAAGGTGTCATCCTCAAAACACTGAGACAGTCTCTCACTGGCCTAGAGCTCACCGATTAGGCTAGACTGGATGGCCAATGAGCCCCATGGAACCACATCTCCTAGCTCCCCAGCCCTGGGACTACAAGAGGACACTACCACACTGAGACTTTTCACACAGGTTCTGCAGATAGAACTCAGGTCTTTGTGCTTGTGAAACAAGTTCCTTACCACCTGAGCTATCTATCTTCCCAACTTCTTTTAGTAGTGTGGTTGAGACTGAGACTGAATTGATGTTATCTGTGACCTTTCTCCAGGAAGAGAACCATGAGAAACAAGACCTGAGCCAGGGCCCCAGAAAGGGTTGTAGTAGTGGCTGGTCATCCTGGACCACTAGTCTTTTCCATGGGCTTGCTGTGAATGACTGAAGAGGGAGAATCCTGCTGGAGAGTTCTGAGCCACCTACCTGGAAGCTGTGGGTTGTGGTTCCCCACCACCTGGCTCTACAGAGGGAGCAGGTTCTGAGTTGTCTTCCAACTCTCTGGAGTGGAGTGAATGGACCATCGTGGAGCTCTGGGGGCTTCCATGGGAGTCTCTCAGCCGTGGTTTCTTAGAAGGTTTTGAGGGATGAAGGCTGTCCCCTAGTTTAGAGAGGGAAGTAAGGGCAGAGATGCAATCAAGCTCAGCATAGCTGCCAGCTTAGCACAACAGGACCACAGCTGGACTAGGTGAGTGGGTCTGTGATGAGGGCAAGGCCAGTTCTGATGCTCACCTAGTGATGGGAAAATGGGAGGGAGCCACACTCAAGATGCAGGGCCCATTTCCTTATGTGGCCCTACAATTAGATTCTTTTTCTTTTCTGTTGAGATGGGTGGGATCTTACCCTGTGGCTATGAACTTTCCATCCTGCTACCTCAGCTTCCAAAATACAGGAATGAACAGGTGACCTGAAGCTCACATGTGCTTCACCAACAGAACCAGTACCCTGGCTTGATCTATAGTTTGGCTATGACTGAGATAGAATAGTTTGCTTTTTTAATTTTATTTTATGTGAATGGGTATTTTATCTACATGTATGTCTGTGTCCATGTGTGGAACCTGCAGGGGCCAGAAGAGAGCATCAGATCCTCTGACACTGGAATTACAGACACTTGTGAACCCTATATGGGAGATGGAATTGAACCCAGGTGTGTACACACACACACACACACACAATTGAACAGGTGTGTACACACACACACACACAACACAACACACACACACACACACACACAGAAGAGCAGAGCATCCTCCAGCTCCTGAGATTAAATCTTGAAGCAGTTTGGCTCCAAGTCACATGGGACAAGTGGGACCAAGCCATCTTTCCCCTGGGAGAAGTGTGGCAAGTCTCAGATCAAATGGTGGTGCCATGTATGAGGTCCCCATAAGCCTCCACTTCCTACCATGGCTTTCCTTTTCACATGACAGTGGTTCTGCTGGCATCAGTTTCTGAGCATCAGTCATCTCTTGTCTCCCTACAACTGAGCTACATGTGAACAGAGTTCATTCTTTTCTTGCTTCCTCTGCTTTGCCTAGAGAAATGTACAGAACAGCACTGATGCTCAGTACTCCAAAGAGATAGCTAAATACACACGGAAGCCAGGTGTGGTGCACATTCCCTTAGTCCCACACTTGGGGAGACTGAGGTAGAAAGAATTTCAAGTTTGAGGCTATCTGGATCAAATGAGACCCCTGTTTCAAGAAACTAAGCTTCTAGAACATATCCTCACCAGGCATAGACAATGAAACCTGGAGTCCACAAGCTGCCCTGGACAACTGCAGAATATCTCTTGGAAAAAGTAGGGCCACAGGTACAGGAGGCCTCTTGGTCCCTTATGTCTTGTCATGCTCTTCTATGTCACTCAGGGCAACAAGGGATGTCCTTTACTGTCCTTGGCAGCCTAAAACTTATGAAGTATTTTCTTCCTTCACTTTAAGGAGTGATCCCCTTGCCTGGCCTTTCAAAGTAGCATATGCCACCACACCCTGTATTATGCATGCTATGTGTAGGCATGAATAAAATTCTCCCTGCCAGTACTGGAGAAAGAACGTAGAGAACATCACACAGACTCACAGACTATGTATGTGTGTATATATGTGTATGCAGGGCCTCACATAAGCTAAGTAGGCAAGAGGTCTACCAAGGAACTACTACTTTTTAAATTTTTTAAAATGATTTTTTTAAAGATTTATTTGTTTTATGTATGCGAGTACACTGTAGCTGTCTTCAGACACACCAGGAAGAGGGCATCAGATCCCATTACAGATGGTTGTGAGCCACCATGTGGTTGCTAGGAATTAAACTCGGGACCTCTGAAAGAGCAGTCAGTGCTCTTAACCAAGGAGCTATTTCTCCAGCCCCTTTTTAAATTTCTGAGGTAGGATCTTACACAAGTTGCCTAGGCTGACCTCGAACTCTGTAGCCCAGGCAAGATCTAGCTGTCAGTTTTTTTTCTTTAGACTTCTCACTTAGAGAGTGCAGCCCTGTGCCACCAGCCCTGGCTTGAATATCCATTTTCTGAAGGAAGGATACTTACTTACACAGAAACCATCAATCATGACCGAGCTCTCAGATCTAGCCCCCATTCTAAGCCTGTGTTCAAAGAACACAGCAAGTGTACATTCTATTAAGTCACACGCGCACACTCCTAAGATCTGGTGTTTTATAAGGAGATTAGAGGCAAAATGCTTCCATGATGCCACTCTTCTTCATTTCCTCAGACAAGGTCTGTTTCTGTAGTCCAGGCTGGCCCTGAGCTGGTGCTCTTCTTACTTCAGTTTTCCCAGTGCAGGGATGATAAGGGCACCATCACACTAAAACCTGTGGTGCCATTTTCCAGGCAAGAAAGCTGTGGCCATGAACCAAGAACAAAATTTGGTTCAGCTCCAGTGCTTACGCGTTTGAGAGTCTTTTGTCCATTCACAGAGTGCCTACTATATGTTGGGGCTTCTTCTAGGCAAGCAGAACAAAACAGAAGAACAACCCACAATATGAATGTAAGAGCCATCCTGATGGTGGTGGCACACGCCTTTAATCCCAGCACTTGGGAGGCAGAGGCAGGTGGATTTCTGAGTTCGAGGCCAGCCTGGTCTACAGAGTGAGTTCCAGGACAGCCAGGGCTACACGGAGAAACCCTGTCTCGGAAAAAAAAAAAAAAAAAAAAAAAAAAAACCAAACAAACAAACAAACAAAAAAGATGAATGTAAGAGCCAGGGACTGTGGCGTCCACCTGAGACCCGGCTCTGGAGAAAGGCAGATCCCTGGAGCATGTTGGCCCAACTGGTGAGCTCCAGGCCAGTGAGAGAGCCTGACTCAGAAAATAAAGTGGAGATGACTGAAGACGACACCTGACATGGACTTCTGGCCTCTGTATGCACAGGCACCCACAAATGCACATACACTACACCTACATGCACAGACATCAACACAGAACCATCCAACACTGCTAGGATGGAACTAAAGACCCGGGCCGTGTCAAGAAGGGCTGTGTTGCTAAGCTATGCCCCAACCTTCCAGCGTTTTCTTTTCTGCTCCTCTGTTGCTGTGCACCCGCTGAGCAGTCTCCATGACACACACTGACCTAAACCCTGTGGGTGCCCAGGGCTACTGGTGTCTCCCATCTTCTGCTCACACTCTCGCCAGGCCCTCCTCCCATAGGTGCCTGCTCTAAACAGCACTGTGGCCCAGGACATTCTCCAGGATGTTTGTGCTTCCACCTCTCACTCTGCCACAAAAGGCAAAAATAAATAGCTTTGCTTGGCTGGTTGGTTGCCTGAGATTGATCCCAAACACCGGCTTGCTTGGCTGATTCAATGGACATTTGTACCAAAATAAAAGGCGAAGCATCAGCAGCCGTGAACAGTACTGTCTATGATCAGTCTCCCAGAGGACTGATTCAAATGAAATACGGCAGAACCTCATGTTCCACACCAAAACAAAGGCCTGTTTTCACCTGCCAGAACCGTCTTCCTACTTGTGCACCCCATATGGGGAGACCACAGAAAGAAGTCCCTAGGGCTATGCAGTCCAAGGCCAAGAGAGGTAACCTGCCATGGTCCTCAGAACATGGTCCCAGCTATCCTCAGTTTCTCCTTGAAAGTGAGAGAAATCCCTGTGCCTCTAAGTAGCCTGGGCGCTCTGCACAGAACAAGTATGAGCTGTTGATCACTTCTGTCTCACTGAGGGAAAAGGAGTATGATTCCTACTTCCTCCTTCATGGTCAGGGTGGGGACATACCCTTAATACCACCAGAGGTAGGAGAGTCCTGCATATTGAGCACCAGTGAGCTACACAGTAAGATCTTGTCTCACGAATGAATGAATGAATGAATGAATGAATGAATAGTTCAGCCACCCCCAGGAAGGACAGCGCTTTTAAGTTTCAAGTTCCTTACCGTGTTACAGGAAAGCTGCAGTGCCTCATGTAACACTGGGTGTTTCAAGCTACTGCGGTCAGCAGGCCTGCAGTTGTAGCACAAACCCTCGTCTGACTGGACTACATAAAAGTGACGATAATAAACAAACCAGACCGACCAACCTACAAACAGCATAGGGTGCTGGTCTACAACTCTTCTGCTCTTTTCAAAGGGGGGCCTGGGTTGGGTTCCCAGCACCCATGTCAACTGCCTGTAATTCCAACTCCAGGGGATTCATTCTCTTTTGTATGCATGCTTTAAGTTTTGGTTTTTACCTAGGAAGCTTTCTTTTCTTTCTTTTGGGGGAGTGGGCAACAGGCACTTATGCAGCTAAGCTGGCCAGACTCACTGTGTAGCTGAGGATGATCTTGACCTTCTGACCCTTCTGCCTCCAGGTCCCCAGCGCTGAGGTCACAGCTGCCCACTGCCCCTCCTTGTTTATGTGGTACTGGAGCTAGAATACAGAGCTTCATGGGTTACACAAGCATTCTACCAAGTGAGCTGGGCTTGTTATTATTTTCAAATGATTTTTTTTTTTTTTTTTTTTTTGGTTTTTCGAGACAGGGTTTCTCTGTGTAGCCCTGGCTGTCCTGAACTCACTCTGTAGACCAGGCTGGCCTCGAACTCAGAAATCTGCCTGCCTCTGCCTCCCAAGTGCTGGGATTAAAGGCGTGTGCCACCACTGCCCGGCTCAAATGAAATTTTTATTATTATTTGATACCAAGGCCTTTCTTACATATACCAGACAAATGTTCCACCATTCAGCGATACTCCTGGGTTCTCAAGGGAAAAATTTTTACATTGTTTGTCAATCAGTGAGCCCATTGTGATATACTGGGAACTCCAAAACAGAACTGAAGCTGGGTGGAGGTGGTGATGGTGGTGCAAGCCTTTAATCCCAGTACTCAAGAGGCAGAGGCAGGTGGATCTCTGTGAGTTCTAAGTCAGCCTGGTCTACAGAGCAAGTTCCAGGACAACCAGGGCTACACAGTGAAATTCTGTATCAAAAACCAACCAACCAACCAACTAACAACAACAAACCAGAATTGGTAAATCAGGATTAGAGGTGTGTCCTTTTGGAGGTTTCAAAAGCCCATGTCAGGCTAGTCTCCATGTCTTTCTCTTCTCCCCTGCTCCCTGACACCTTCTCTGGGCCTGCTGCCTGTGGATAAGATGTAAGTTCTCAGCTACTGCTCAATGCCACAATGCCTTACTGTTGCTGTGCTCCCATCACGATGGACATGGACTCACTCTTTGGAACTGTGAGCTGGCCCCCAGTTACATGCTTCCTAAATTGCTTTGGCCATGGTGACCCCTCACAGCAATGGAACAGTGACTAAGACAGTTCCTTCTCCACCCACCTAGAGCTTGCCAAGTAAGCTAGGCTAGCTGACCATCAAGTTCCAAGGATCTACCTGTCTCTGCTCCTCCACCAATGCTGAGATTACAAGCATGTGTCACCACATCTTGCTTTTACATGAGCTGTGGGAACTGAACTCATGTCTTCATGGTCACAAGGTTACTTTATCAACTGAGCAATCCCTCATTCCCTAAAAAGTGAGTTCTATTTTATTGTTTGATTTAAAATGTTAATGTTTTATATTATGTCATAAATGTCATGGCACTTAATTATGGTGAATCCATTTACTAATTTTTTTAATGCGTAACCGATTATTAATTATAATAGAAGACATGAGAAGGGGTACAACCTCTCAAAATCCCCATGTCCTAGGCCACTCGGGCATCAAGGTCTCACTGAACCTTTGCTAAACCAGCTGGTGTGAGAAATGGTGGCCTCTCAAGGGAGCAGGGAAAGGAGACAGAGCCTGGGCTCCCTAAATTCACTCAGAATCCAGGGAGAGGAACAGAGGAGGAGTGCAAGTTCAGGGCGGCCGGGGGGGGGGGGCAGTAATGGGAAAACCACAGCACAACCAAGAAATGGTGAACCCCAAGTTTTTTAGTTTTAAGGGGGAAAATGCATCTTTCTCCAATAACCACATACACTATCGCCAAACAAAATCTCGGGCACACAAATTTTACCCATGTATATACACAGGTGATAAACAGCTTAGGACGTCAGGAACTAGGTGCATCCCCTGCCTCATGATAGGGCACAGAGATAATGGAGTGAGGTAGTAGCTGCTTGGTGGCAGTCTAGGTAGAGGGGACCTACAGACAGTAGTGGATTTTATTATTGTTTAGGTAGAGCAAGGTCAACAGGTCATGAGATAGCTACCCTTGGAGACACTATCAGTCATAGTTCACATGGGCAGGGAGCTACAGTGACACCCATGAACACACCAGAGTCAGTCAGAAGACAGACCAAGCGGTGCCTTTATCTGGCTTTTGTGCTAGGGGTAAATCACAGCGGTAGAGCACTTGCCTCAGAGCATGAGGACCTGGCTTCATCCCAGCGCTGCAGAACATAAAATAAACCAAGGTAGGCACATTTGCCTACTTGCAATTGCACTCACTTTTGCCTACTTGCACATTTGCCTACTTGCAATTGCACTCACTTACTTAATCGGGAACTGAGGTACAGACTGTTATCCACAATTATAGTGAACAGAGTCACATACCAAAATAATATGGCATTAGCCCTCAGCAGGAATCATCTCTGAGGTGGTTACATTTCTGAAAGCTAAAGTGGGAAAACCTTTTTGTCCCCTAGCCTTGGGACCAGAGGCTAGGGGAAATACTAGAAAGTTCATTTTTTTTCTGTAACCTTTCTCCATAATTTGTTATTCTTACTAGCCTGTACTAAAGTTTCACTATCTCTGAAGGTGCTCAAGGCTGTCCTATTAGTGCTTTGATGAGAAGCAGCAATTAAGAAGTGCTATGGAGAGCTAGGTGTGGCGGTGGTATTGTGGTCTCAGCTACTTAGACAGTTAAGGTAAGAGAGTCACCTGAGCCCAGGAGGAATTCAGGGTCAGTCTGAGCAAGATAATGTGTGGGAGGGAGTACATGTGTGCAGGCCAGAACACGATGCCCTACGTCCTTCTTCAGGAGCCTTCCACCTTGTGGAGTGTGTGTGTGTGTGTTTGTGTGTGTGTGTTCACCTGCATGTGTATGCCAGTGCTTTTGCCTGAGCCTAAGTGAACATGTGGAGTCAGAGGTCAATATTAGGCATCTTTCTTTATCTGTATCTTCTAAAAAAAATTTTGTTTGTATGGGTACTTTGCCTGCATGTATGTGTGTGCAGCATACGCTCACCCATTAGAGGCCAGAAGAGGGTGTGGAGCTGGAATTACAAAATGGTTGTGAGCTTCCATGTGGGTTCTAGGACATGAACTTGGGTCCTTTGAAAAAGCAGTTATTAATCTTAACCCCTAAACCATCTCTTCAGCCCTACATCTTGTTGAGATAAGATCTCTCACTGAACCTGGAGGTCCCTGTTGTGTTTAGATTAGCTGTCTCCACTCCCCATATCTCCAGTGCTGAGGTGCTGACAGGCACCACCACACCCAGCTTGTATGTGACTACTGGGAGTCCAAACTCAAGTTCTCATTTCACATAGCAAGCACTGAACTCACCCAGACATTTCCCCAGCCCCCTCCTTGTTTTATGAGGGTCTCTCACTGACCTGAATCTTGCCAAGTAGGCTAGACTTGTTTACCAGCAAGTCATTGGGATTACAAACAAGGGCCAACCATGCCTGGCATTTTAAACATGGTTCTGGCATTGGGGCTTGGGTCCTCATACATATTTGGAAAACACTTTACTGTCACCTCTGCAGCCCCATATGGAGATCCTATTTACAAAACAAACACCCGGGCTTGGTGCCACAGGCCTATCACCCTGGAACTTGGAAAGCTGAGGCAGGAGGATCACAAACTCAAAGGCAGCCTGGGGTACATTATGTCTTAGTTAGGATTTCTATTGTTGGGATAAAAACCTATAAAGCTATGAACAAAAGCAAGTCAAGGAAGAGTTATTCCACTTACACTTTTACATCATAGTTCATCATCAGAGAAAGTCAGGGCAGGAACTTCAGGAACTCTTAGTACTGGCTAGGGAAGAATGCTGCTTGCTGGTTTTTGCCCCACAGCTAACTGCTTTCTAATATAATTTAGGACTACTTGCCTCCAGACGGCATGCCCACAAGGAGCTGGACCCACCCACATCAGTCATTAATCAAGAAAATGTACTACAGACTTGCCTACAGGCAAATCTTTTGGATGCATTTTCCCAATTGGGAGTCCTTTTTCCCAAATGGAAACTGACATAAAACTAGTCAGCATACATGGCAAGAATCCCCTCCCCAACATAAAAAACAAAACAATGTCAACTTGGGTCAGAGGTGTAGTTTCATGGTAGAGTGTTTTATCGTGCAGGAAGCCCTGTGTTCCATGCCCAGTATCTCAAATAATTAAATATTTAAAAAGCCAAGTTGAGGCCAGGTGGTGATGAATCACACCTTTAATCCCAGCACTCTGGAGGCAGAGGCAGGTGTATCTCTGTGAGTTTGGGGCCTGATCTACAGGGCTAGTTCTAGGACAGCCGGGGCTATACAGAAACCCTGCCTGGATATAAATAAGTAAATGAATGAATGAGTGAATGAATGAATGAATAAATAAATAAATAAATAGCCAATTTGAATAAACCAAATACCTGAGTTCCGCTGCTTCTTCTTATTCATTTTATCTTTCCCTGAGAAGTCTGAAAACAACAAACAAACTCTCCAGTTGATGCCCGCACTGTATGTCCCCTGTACCCAGTGGTCTCCCTCCTCCACTGGGCCCATCTGGCAGCCTGATGAGGGGAGTCAGCTGGTCTCCAGCAGGACACTGGGTGGGACACCAGGTCATAGCCATCTTGGGACCATGGCCAGGTAGACGTGCACACCCTTTCCCTGTGTGAAGGATCGATCTTGCCCTCATGGTCTCTGCTCTAGTCTCTGGGTTGGAGACAACTGTTTCTCCCCCACCCCCGCATAAAGCTTAATTATCTGGGACGTGGGGTACTTGGGAGCTTTTGAGAGGTCTCTGGAGACCCACCAAAGTCACGGAAGGCTTTAGGAGGGCTACCTCGCGTCAGGAGTGGCTTCCGGCCAGTGTCTTCAGACTGTGGGACCCAAGGCAAGCCAGAACCAACCTGGGCTACAGTAGTAATGAAAGTTGCTCTGTCTTTAGTCGGGACGAGGTCAACTTGGATCTGATGGGGAATAAGTCGCCTAAGTCACTGGCGTGATGTTTTGAGAAAATGCCCACATAGGCAGTCACGGGGACCACGCGGCTAACTGGCGGTGGCGGTGGGAGACAGGAAGGCCTGACACTGTGGAGTCGACTCCTGGAGACTCGCGCCACAGAGGGACAACAAGAACACCCACAACCGAACTCACTCCACCACAAAGCCTGTCAGAATGAGGTGCGGCTGTGAGGAGCCACGGCCCTCAGGACGTCACGCTGCCGCGCCCTCACACCTGCAGCCCGCCGTCTCTTTCCTACGCACGCGCAGTACCGACTCCGCGCCTTACGCATGCTCCATCTTCCCTCCGCGCCACTTCACGCCAGGCGCGTGCGCAATCACGCAGTGGCTGCCGGGAATTGTAGTTTACTTACAGAGAGCCCGAGAATCCAGTGACCGCGCTCCCGAAGGCCAAGGCGGAAGCTGGGCAGCCCAAACTCGAGAATCCCGGGGGCCGGGCGCAGAGGTGGGACTCGGGGCTCAGGAAGAGCGCGAGCTCTAAGACCCGACTTCGGTGAAGCGGCAAGGCAAGGCAAAGGTGCGGGGGCTGGTAGTCCGGGCTTCGAGCCTGGAAGATGCACAAGAGGAATGGACCCCAGGCACCCCCGGGCCGAGGTGCTGTCACCGCCCGCCAGGTGAGTGTGTGCCCCTCTGCCACCTAGGGGTACCTGCCCACCCTTCCTCAGAGTCTCTCCCCACCTTTCCTCACACTCGCTGAGAGTGCCCCACCCCCAGAAAAGCCTGGTCTTCGCCACCAGGTGAACCCTGGTCGTCGCCCCGCCCCCGAGGTGAGGCTCGCTCCAGAGGAGTATGGCCTACTGGTCTGGGCCATCCAGCTTCTGGCTTCCCACCTCGGTTTCGGGGAACACCTGTTGCTGCAGCACTTCCAACCAGGAAGGGAAAGCAATCAGACCGGCTTTTCAGGCCTTTGCATCAACTGAGTCAGGCCACACGCTACATCCATTGTACAGATGAAGACACTGAGGATCAGGGAGGTGAAAACATCTAACCAAGGTCATAAGAATGAACAACCTGGCCAGACAGAAATGTCAATCCAGAGGTGTACAGGAAAACCTACAGGACTGTGGCCCAGCGCCATACTCCCAGATTAAGAGCCTGTGGAAGCTTGATTTGTCCTATCTTTGAACCAGGGATCCCAGGGCCTAGCGCTATGCTCAGGTTCCCTCCTGACTTTGGTACATTTGACTGAATATATTTGTAGCTCTGAGCCTCAGTTTTCCCACCTGTGGAATGGAAGCCTGAAGAGTCCTTACAAGACAGTTGTAAAGGCTGACTGAGATTATTTATGGAAAATGCTGGAACATAATGCTTAATCATTATTCCCAGTAGGTAAAGCCACGCATAATTACTAAGCCTTGGCCGATTTGGACCTACAGAAAGGGTAATTTCATGTAACTCATCATATTCTGTTGGTCATTAGCCAAAACAGAAGGGCAGGTCTACAGAAAAGACCCAGTTTCGGCTTTGCCGTCAGCATCATGACTTTCATTTTTAAATTTTTTTCCTTGCCATGCTGGGGATGGAACCCATGGCTTTGCACATGCCAGGGTTAGGGTTAGCACTTTAACACTGAGTGCACCTTCCATTCCTACACTGGTGCGTTCTTGGCAGGTTCTCTGCTGCTGAGGAGCCATGTGCTCAAAGGACAGTGTTGTCTGCCTCAGCCTCCTGGCCTTACTCTGAGAGATTTGGTCCCAGCAATCCGTATGGACTCTCTGGATCTGTCCTGACCACCCGGGGCTGAGTGGTACATGGAAGGTCTAATTGGACCATGTTTGTTCCCATAGCTTGGTCTGCTGGTTGACTTCTCCCCGGACGGCCTGATGATCCCAGAGGATGGGGTAAATGATGAGGAACTGGAGGCCGAATTCCTGGCTTTGGTGGGGGGTCAGCCCCAGGCCCTAGAGAAGCTGAAAGGCAAAGGTAAGAAATGCACAGCAGCATACTGGGGAAGGACTCTGAAACTTTCGCTGTGAGCAGTTCTTGGCTGGGTTGGACATGGGGCAAGAAAACAAAAGACCTACCTTCCTGGAGTCTAGGCTCTGGGTGACAGTGTTAGGGGCAGCTGCGGGTGGAGCTGTCTTTTCCAATCTGTCTCACATTTGGGGGGCAGGGTGTGCGTGCGTGCGTGTATGCTACATGTTTGCAGACACACATGGAAGCCAGCAGAGTATGTCAGATTCCCCAGAGCTGAAGTTCCAAGTAGTAACTTCATGTGGGTGCTGAGAACCAAGCTCAGGTCCTCTATAAGAGCAGTGTGTCCTCTTAACGATCAAGCCGTCTTCCCGGCTCCTTGGTTTTGCGCTTTATGTGAGTGACTTTTACTAGTCACAGAACTAGTTCTCTGCCCTAAGCAGAGAAATGCTTGGTATTTGAAAGCATAGATGGTAAGTGCATGGAAAGTAGCCTGTGTTAGGTCTGTTGGTCACCAGTTCATTGTGCACTAATAAACATACAGTAAATCTTTAGGTAGAAGCACACAGAAGGCAAGGTTGTAGGTTATTAGTTAATAAAACCATGACCAGAGAACCAGCAAGATGGCTCAGTGGCCAAAGAAGTCTGTGCCGAGCTGTCCTGGCCAGCAGGGCATTAAACAGGGGTGGGGGTGGGGAATCACCTGAAAGAGAAGATGGGGGACAGGCACACAAAGAGTCACGGCTTGTCTATAGGCTGATCAAACCATAATTTTTACTTTTTCACACGGGTTATATACACAAAAAGGCAGGATGTGGGGAAGGGGATGACACAGGAACGTAAGTGTTCAGGGGGAGTACAAATATTTTCCAGAACAGGGTATCAGCTAGGTGAAGCTTCAGGGGACAGGTCACTATGACTCCGCCTATGATTCACTTGTCCTTATCTAGGTTGGTACTATTCCACAAAGGTTACCTATCTACAGGGTCTATGACAACTTAGGCTTGGCAACTTTTCACCAAAGTTGCTTGTTTACAATATCTGTTTCAGTGTTTTTCCACAGAGACCCAAAGTCTGCTAAGACTTTGTATTAGCAGGCGTGTATGTCAGGCCTATGGCTGATTCTAGGCCTTTGGTGTATAAGCAGGGCTGCCCCTGACACAGCCTGACTACCCTGGGTTCAATCCCTGAGGTTCGCTTCATGAGACCTGTGTGGTTGAAGGAGAACTGACCCTAGAAAGTTGTCCTCTGACCTCTCTCTACAAGTGTGCTGTAGCACACAAATGTTCACCTATGCATGTGCACATACACAAATACTAAGTAAATGAAAAATACGGCCTTGGTTGTATTTCCCAGTTTTGACGATTCACCTCATATAGAACTTCACAGAATACCGTTTCCTTAAACACACACACACCGTGCCAACACGATGCCATGAACACAGACCCCTCTTGATTCATGCTTTGATTTTCTGTTTTCACCTACTCAGATCCAGTGTGGCGGTAATGAAATGGTGAACTTCCAGAGTCACTGATAAGCCAGATTTCACAATGTTCTGAGTGCCAGGATAGCCCTCCTACCCACTACAGCATGAGTCATCTTCCTGTCCAGAGTATCCATGCTGTATCTGCACACTAGAGCACACTGCTGTCGTCTGGCTTATCTGATGAAGCAGTACTGTAGCCTTTATTTTACGTGGTTATGGCCCCAGGCACAAGAGTGTGGACACAAAGAAGGTGCTGGGGCACAAGCCTGAGGAGGAAGGTGCTGTTATCTGTGGACGAGGCAGGGACAGCTGTATGCTTTGCTGCTCCAAGAATTTAGTTCACCTTTAGTTCTACCTGGGAGGAAGTGTTAAGTTATCTCTATCCTGAAGCCAAGGAGCTGGAGTAACTTGCTCAAGGTCATACAGTGAGACCGTTGCAGAGCTGAGGTTCCAGCGTGTGACGTGTGGCAGCAGAGCTGAGCCTAGATAAGGAAGAAATGTGTGCTCGGAGGGCGGGTTGGCAGATGGAGGATGGAAGATGATATCAGGAGAAAAGGGCTTCAGGACAGTGGGGTGCCACGGTGCTCAGGGAAGGGGATCTGTTCTCTTGCTTGCTATGCTGTTCTTTGGGGCCCTGGGAGGATCCTGCTCTAGCTGGAGCTTCTTTCTGCCTCCAGGTCCCCTGCCAATGGAAGCCATTGAGAAGATGGCCCGGCTCTGCATGAGAGACCTAGATGAGGACGAGGAGGGGACAGACGAGGATGATGTGGAGGCTGACGAGGACCTGCTGGTGAGCACAGGGCCAGGACAGGCTGTACCATGCCAGTGCCCTGTCCAGCAGCCTAAGCAGCCTCGACTTCCTACCCTGGCCATGTATCCCTGCAGGCAGAGCTAAATGAGGTCCTTGGAGAAGAAAAGAAGGCTGTGGAGCCCCTGACGCCTGTGGCCCAGGTATACCTTCCATAAGCCACTCGTACACACACAACCAGAGTTCAAGGGCCACCCTTCCCCTGTTCTACACGTGACCTTTGGCACAAGTGACATATTACCTCTGGACTGTGATATCTCTATCTTGTTGGGTGGGAAAGATTGGTCCAAGGGAAACCTGTCTTCATACTCTGAAGGGTTGGCTAGGGCAGCCTAAGTGGGTTCAACACCCAGATTGTCCCCCAACCCTCCTGTAGCCGAAGCCTTCAGGCCCCAACCCAGGAATAGAGGCCACACTGCAGGAGAGGCTAGCCCTCTACCAGTCTGCAGTGGAGAGTGCCAGGCAAGCTGGGGACAGTGCCAAGATGCGACGCTATGACCGGGGCCTCAAGGTAAGCAGGAAAAGGGCAGGGTGCTGGGACCCTCCCTGGACCCCAGGAGCACCCCAGGAGCACGGAGCACCGAGCTCACATGTGATCTCAGACTCACGTCACATCCTCTTTCAGACGCTGGAAAACCTGCTGGTCTCTGCAAAGAAAGGCAACACCATCAATGAAGCAGACATTCCACCACCTGTAGCCTCAGGGAAGGGACCAGCAGCAGTGCACAGCCATACCCTCACTGCTTCCCACCTGGCTCCTGTAAGCTCGCCAGCCCCAGAGTCCAGCATCACATTGGAGGCCCCATCTACCACTACACCAAACTCTGCTAAACCCCAGCTACCCCCAGGTAAATGGTGGATGATACAGGGTCTACGTGGGCTCTTCAGAGACCTTAAAATATGGGCTGTGCATACAATGGACTACTATTTAGCCATAAAAAGGAATTAACTTTTTATCATGTGCTCTAGCATGGAAGAACCATGAGGACATGATGTTTTTTTGGTTTGTTTGTTTGTTTTGTTTTTGTTTTTTTGTTTTTGTTTTTTGAGACCAAGTTTCTCTGTGAATAGCTCAGTTTGTCCTGGAAGTTACTCTGTAGACTAGGCTTGCCTCAGACTCACAGAGCTCCACCTGTCTCTGCCTACTGAGTGCTGGGATTAAAGGTGTGTGCCAGCACTGCCCGACTTTTTTATTTTTGTTTTTTTGTTGCTTGTTTTTATGAGGACATGATGTCCAGTGAAGAAGCTATAAGAAAGAGACACTAATTCCAGTCTTAGGAGGGAGGGTCCCAGGGCTGTCAGATCCATGAGGATAGAAAGTAGAATGGCAGGTGGCCTGCTGGGGAGATGACAGGATGTGAGCATTTAATAGAGGTGAAGTTTTAATCTGGGGAACTAAATTATCAGTGGTGAGGGAGGCGTCCCTGAGGCACGTAAAGGTGGACAGAGAGAGAGCCAGCTGCACAGAACCGTCAGTCATGTGACCTCCACATGCACAATAATAACAAAATTGTTTAAACCTTTTTTGAGACAGGGTCTCACTATGCAGCCCTGGCTGTTCTAGACTGCACTGTGTAGACCAGGCTGGCTGTGCATTCAGAGATCTCCCTGACTCCGAGAACTCAGAGTAAAGATAGGTCCTACCATCCCCACCCAACAGAAAACAACAGAAAAAAAAAAAGAAAAAGAAAAACACTGTTAAGTAAGTTTTATGTGTTTTACTGTAAATTACAAAATAAGAAATAGGGTTGGACATGCTGGCACGTGCCTTTAATCCCAGGACTTGGAAGGCAGAGCACTTTTGAGTTTCCAGGCCAGCCTGGTCTATATAGCAAACCAGGCCATATAATAAAATCGTGTCTCAAAAAAAAAGGAAGACAGAAAGAAGTACGGAGCCGGAGCTGGCTGGGGTTCTCAGCACTAGCTGCCCTTACAGAGGATACAGGCTTGATTTCCAGCACTCAGGTCAGGGTCAAAACCATCTGGAATTCCAGGCCCCCGGGGCACCAGGCACACAGTGCTGATCTATAGACACACCCACAGGTAAGTCATTCAGACACATAAAAATAGATAAATCTCTTTAGGGATTTGAAAATAAGAAGTAAATGTTGGGGCTAGAGAGTTGCTAGCAGTTACGAGCATTTATTACTCTTGAAGAGGACCCAGGTTAGGTTCCCAACTCCCACATGGTGGCTTGATTCCAGTGTCAAAGGAACTGATACCCTCTCTGGCCTCCAAGGCCACCAGGCAAGCAAAACACTCATGCACAATAAATCCAAAAATGTTTATTAAAGTAAATGTTGATGAGTTTCCAGTCATTTTTGAGTGGGTTTTTTTTTGTTTTGTTTTTGTTTTTCGAGACAAGGTTTCTCTGTGTAGCCCTGGCTGTCCTGGAACTCACTCTGTAGACCAGGATGGCCTCGAACTCAGAAATCCGCCTGCCTCTGCCTCCCAAGTGCTGGGATTAAAGGCGTGCGCCACCACCGCCCGGCTGAGTGTATATTTTTTAATTGGGAGCGAGGACTTATGTGCCATGGCACATGTCACAGTCGGAGGGTAGCCCTTGGGAGTCAGTTCTCACAGTCTATGTGGGCCCCAGAAATCAAACTCCGGCCCCCAGTGGTAGCAGGAGCTGCCTGCTGTACCTTCTGGTCAGAAGGATGACGTCAGGGCGTTACCTGGTGGCCATGCAGTTGCCAGGCTTGTGTGAGGTTTTTGTTCCGTCAGCTCCCCAGCCACACCAGTGCTACAAAGGAGAAATGCTGACATTGGTTATCGCTGTGATGCTGACATTGGTTATCGTTGTGATGCTGACGTTGGTTATCGTTGTGATGCTGACGTTGGTTATCGCTGTGATGCTGACGTTGGTTATCGCTGTGATGCTGACGTTGTTATCTCTGTGATGCTCATGCTGTAAGGTGCTGTGACCGACAGCCTCAGCTCCTCTTTAAATTTAAGATGAAAGCTGATAGATTGCAAGGGTACAAGTCCCCACTGGGCTTTCACGAATCCTGAAAAGGGACACTGTAGCGTCCCCGAACCTCCAGGCCTAGGAAAATGTCCCTCGTGCCACTTGGCAGAAAACATGCCTTGGAGCCTCAGCTTCCCGTCTATAGAATGGGCTCAGAGCTTGGCTGTGAGAATCAAATGGGCATTTGTGGAGCAAGCTTAGCCCAGGCTTCCTGTGTGCTGCTCTTCTTCCTAGATCCCTGCAGCCCCCTAGCCCGGTTGCAGAGCCTTCAGCATGAATACAAACTGGCTGCCCTCCGTGCCAAGCATCAGGATGACACTGCTACAGCCACCAGGCACTTGAGAGTGGCTAAGGTGGGTCTCGGCCCACACAGGGCCTGCTGTCAGAGAGAACCAGAGGCGGAGTGCAGGCTCCCTTCCTAGCTCCTCTAGACAGACAGCTGCTCCTGTTAGAGCCTTGGCCGCCATCCTCTGCCTACTATCAGTATCTCAGTATGGTAGACCATGGGTTGGTAGCCCCAGGGAGGGGACAGTCTTCTGCCATAGAGCAGGGTATAGAACGCCTTCTGGGGTCCTGGGAGCCCCCCTCTACCCATCTCATTCTTTCTCCAGAGCTTTGACCCTGTCTTGGAGGCCCTGAGCCGTGGGGAACTGGTGGACCTGTCCCGCCTGCCCCCTCCACCTGGTAAGGACCTGACCCATGCCCTTCCTACTCCTACTGTTGACTTTGCTGCTGCCCAAGGTAATCAAGCCCCTCACTGAACTGTACTCTGTCTCCAGACCAGCTGTCCCCAGAGGCCCCCTTGCCAGCAGCCCAACCTCCAACTCCTGCCTCAACACTCACCAGGCCAGGTAGGCTGCTGAGATCCTCTGAGGTGGGCAGACTGGGCCAGTACCGCATTTCCCTCGCCCCTTAACATGTTTCTCACCTCTTCTGGCCCAGAGGTTCCCCAACCCCCAAAGAACCTCCTGGAGGCTTTGGAGCAGCGAATGGAGCGTTATCACGTGGCTGCAGCCCAGGCCAAGGCCAAGGGTGACCAGCGGAAGGCACGCATGCACGAGCGAATTGTCAAGGTGTGTAGGGGGCCAGAGAAATGCTCCCAGGAGCTCTCTCAGGGCCTCCTGACACCTCTGTGCCCTGCAGCAATACCAAGACGCCATTCGAGCCCACAAGGCAGGCCGAGCTGTGGATGTGGCAGAGCTGCCAGTGCCCCCAGGTAGGTTGTACCTCTAGGTAGGCCCCACCCCAAGTATGCTTCCCCAGGTAAGTTCTGTCCTAGGGCAGCCTCTCCATCCCCCTCCTTCCACCTCTTGGCCTTTTGTTGGTCTGTTCCCGCTTACGGGTCTCTCATGCAGCCATGTTTGTGCACTCAGGAACTTTGCAGACTTCTTAACCAGAATGGAGTGAGTCATGACAGCACTGTTTGCGTCAGAGATACTGGAAAGTTCTCAGTCAGGAGGTTGTTTGGAGCTTGTTCTGTCTTCTGACTGTCCCTTTCCCTCCCTCCTCCATTCTGTTCACTCCTGCCAGGGCCTCCATAGAATAGAAACCTCGAAGTTCTCAGCTGCCCACATTTCCCCTCTGTACTGGGGGCCCCTCTCCCAGCTGAGGCCCCCTCAGTCTGTCAGGATCTGCCCAAGCCCCAGGTGCACAAGAGAAGCCAGCACCATGGCAATGAGCAGCAGCCTGGCGGCGCTCTGCAGCTCCTGCTCTCAGATCAGCTCAGACTCAGGGTGGGCTGGAGGGTCCAGAGCAGTGGTACGGCACTCCCCTAGCATGCACAAAGCTAGGCTCCAGCTTTGGTGTACAGATAGCAGTAGGATGTCATGACACATACCTGTAATCCCAGAACTTGGGAGGCTGAGGCAGAGGGACAGCATGCTCAAGGCCAACCTGAGCTACATAGTGAAGCTGTTCAGAAAACCAACAAAAAGAAAGGCCTGGAAATCCTTCGTGGGCGGAGGGGTCAATGGCCTCCGACAGTGGGGGCACTGACCAGGCCACTCTGCCGCCCAGGCTTCCCCCCAATTCAAGGCTTGGAGTCTGCAGAGCCTTCTCAGCAGAGCCTGGTGGGAGTCCTGGAAACTGCCATGAAGCTTGCCAACCATGATGAAGGTTCAGATGACGAAGAGGAGGAGACTCCTAAGAAGGTGCAAGGGGGTCAGGGCTGAGGTGGGGAGGGACAATGGGAGAACGACCTGGGAAGCCTGGCCAAAGCAGGAGTGACCAGCCTCGTACCATTGGCCTGCCACCTCTTGGCTGTGGGGCTCTGGTCCAGCTTTGTTGCTCCCTGGGCCTTAGTCCTTTCATCTGCAGAATGGGCAGAGCACAGGCTAGCCTCCCTGTACAGAGCTCTTGCAGAGAAGAAGTGGAAACAGGACCATAGAATGTTTAGTGCTTAGGATGAGGTAGGCATACCTCATACCTGTGGTCTCAGCCCTGGGGAGGCGGAGGCAGAAAGACCTGGAGTTGAGTGTCAGCTTTCACTACATTGTGAGTTTGAGGCCAGCCTGAACACACAAGACCTGTTGAAGGCAGAGATAGGTTCTTGGTTTGGGGTTCTGACACCTGGGAATGAGTCATTGTTGGCACTGGGGACGATCTGACCTTTCTCTATACCTCTGCAGCAGAACACCCCTGCCGCCTCCACAACCCAGCTCAAGTCCTCGCCCTCCAGGGCGCCTCCATCAGGACCAGCCCCAGCAGGCAAAGCTGCCCCCAAGGGCACCTCCACCAGGGGTAAGTACCTTACTCGCCCTGGCTACGAAGGCCAACCTGACCCCAGTGGGTTGGGCAGCCCTACTGAGGCTTTTTCATCTTTAGCCCAGCAGCAGCTGGCCTTCCTAGAGGGCCGTAAGAAGCAGCTCCTGCAGGCCGCCCTGCGAGCCAAGCAAAAGAATGACGTAGAGGGCGCCAAGATGCATCTGCGCCAGGCCAAAGGGCTAGAGCCCATGCTAGAAGCCTCTCGCAATGGACTGCCTGTGGACATTGCCAAGGTGAGGCCTCTGTACCTATGCGTACTGCCCGTGGTCCCCTTAGCAGCCATGTGACCTAGAATGTATTGGCTATCATTTATACTAAGCTGCTGTGACAACTAGGCCCTTGGAAAGACAACAGCTGAAAGGAGATTGTTGCTTCTTGCATGTCAGGACAGCCCGGGCTCTACAACACGGTGCCTGTGGGGCCCGCGATCCTTCCATGTTTGAGCTTTTCATCTTCTTAGGGTCTTGTCCTGGTCCACATGATCTAAATGGATCACTGACCCATTGCCTCACACCCATGGAAAGGGTGAAGCAAAAAGGACAGAGTGGCTTAAAGGAGTCATTGTAGGACCTGGGAACACCCTGACCTCTCTCTGTTCTTCTAAAGCAAACACTCCTGTCTCCAGAACCCATCCTTTTGCTTGACTCTCATTGGCTAAAGCTAGCCATGTGGCTAGCTGCAGAGTGTTCTGGGGCGGCAGTTTCTTGTGGGACCGATGCTGTGTGCCATCACTAGAGAAGAGACTCGAGTCTCTGGAAACAGTTAACAGAGTGTGCCACTTTGGGTAGGACTGTTCACTCCAAGCATTATTTTTGTCTTTGGAGACACAAAGTCATTCCCACCTCAAAGTCAAGCAGGATCATGGGACCCCTTGTATAACAGCAACATGACAGAAAATCTGTGTGGAGCACATACTGGGTCCTGGGGACATAATGTTGAGCAAAATAAAACAAATACCCCCACCTCTACAGGGCACACATTCTAGCTAGGGAGACCACAGTGACACGCTGGTAAATCCAGAAATTTGCTGTGGCCCATGGTCTTGATCTGCCTCCCTCCTTCTTTCCCTCTGTCCTTAGACACCCAGCCATGTCTAGCCGCAGGGCCTTTGCATACTCTTCTCCCCCTGGAGTGCTCCCCCAGTGCTCATTGGGATCACTCCCTCTTAAATCTGTACACAGGCAAGCCTTGGCTTCACTGTATCCCTGCTAGCCTCCGACTTTCAGTTCTGCTCTCTCTTATGTGCTGACATCACCATTGTATGCCACAGTGCTTGGCTGTCTGTTTGCTGCTGCATCTCCAGTCCCCAGCCACAGAGCAGGGCCTACACACATGTACAGGGCAGCACAGACAGGGGCTGGGGTGCCCAAAAGATGGTTTTGTTGTGTCGGTGTGAATTGAGGGGAGACCCCACACAGGAGATAGAGTAATGGGCAGGGACGATGACAGCCCCAGAGGAGCTGTTCTGGTGGGCCTGTAGGCCTGTGCCTACCAGCCTCATCCTCCACAGGTGCCACCTGCTCCTGTCAACAAGGACGATTTTGTGCTGGTGCAGCGGCCTGGCCCGGGCTTGTCTCAGGAGGCTGTGCGTCGCTATGGGGAGCTTACCAAGCTTCTGAGACAGCAACATGAAGTAAGGCCTCACCAATGACCCTGTCCCTGTCCCCTGTGCTGGCCTCCTGGCCTCTCTCTCACCCTCCACTTCTCTCCCTGCAGATGTGTCTAAACCACTCCACACAGTTCACCCACCTGGGCAACATTGCTGAAACCATTAAGTAAGTGCTGCCTCGCTGGGACCTGCACTGCCAGTCCCACTGGCCAGGGTCCTGAGCAGTGCCTTCTCAACAGGTTCGAGAAGCTGGCAGAAGACTGTAAGCGGAGCATGGACACCTTAAAACAAGCCTTCGCCCGTAGTCTGCCCACACCTGCAGCCCGCTTTGAGCAACGGACCTTCAGTGTCATCAAGTAGGACCCAAGCCCCTGGCTGGGGTGATGCTGGGAGGGAGTGACGCCCTGGAAGCTGTGGCAGGACTTGATTGTGACCAAGAGTGAATGGCTGGTGGGAACACAGGCATCTAAAGGCTCTAGGCGGGCACGAGCCGCTGTAGTGGCTAGGGCCCTTGCTGGCACTTGACAGATACCCAGAAAATAATAGTAAATGAAAGGAAGATGCTGTGGGCGGCTCAGCTGCTAGAATCCATGCCCACCAGTGCATGAGGTCCTGGGTCCCAGGACTTCATAAACCAGATCCCAGCCCCGAGGAAGTGGAGGCAGGAGGATCAGAAATTCAAGGCCAGCCTTCATACATGAGTTTGAGGCCAGCCCATGCTACATGAGACTTTGCCTCAAAAGTAAAGGATCCTCTAGCAACCAGAGTCCTGGCTGACACTTAGTAGGACTCCAAGAATATAGTGTAAAGAGCAAATGCTGCCAAGTACACAGTAGATTCTCAAAACTGGCAAGTAAGGGCCAGGGAAGTAAGTCAGCAAGGAAAGGGACATGTGTGTTCACGTACACACGGTACACACAGAAGCAGATAGAAGTAGGTACCATGTAAACATGTGAACACTGAACAGGGAGCCCAGTGGTCAGGCAAGGGAATGCCTGACTCTGCAGCCTGATGGTGAGATCTGGAGGGTCCCTACTCACTGAGGGAAGTGACAACTCCAGGCTGGGGCTGAGGTGCCTGCCTCTGTTTCCCCCTACTGAAAGGATCTTCCCAGACTTGAGCAACAACGACATGCTCCTGTTTATCGTGAAGGGCATCAACTTGCCCACACCCACAGGTGAGGAGGCAGCCCTGAAGAAAGGGTGGGCTGGTCTCTCTACCTAGGTCTGACCCTTGTCTACCCACAGGGCTGTCCCCCAGTGACTTGGATGCCTTCGTCCGCTTCGACTTCCCTTACCCTAATGTGGTAGGTACAGTCTTTAAGTGGGTGTGGACCAAGAAGCCAGGCAAGTGGAAGCCCACATCTGGCCTGTGTCCTGATCACTCCCGCCTCCTCCCTGATACAGGAAGAAGCTCAGAAAGACAAGACCAGTGTGATCAAAAACACAGACTCCCCTGGTGAGTCACCTTGTCTTCTGCAGAAGATAACCCAAAACTAGGGCCACAGTGGGAATCTACCTCAGAGGTATTCACTAGCATGCACAAGCCCTGGACTCCCAACCCCAGGCCCTCAAAAAAAAAAAAAAAGGACTGAGAGGAGAAGATGGGTCAGTGGGGTGAAGCAACTGCAGGGCAAGCAGAAGGGCGTGAATTTGAATCCCCGGATCTGACTTAGAACCAGCGCAGCAACATGGCTCTACAGTCCCATACTCCTGCAGTAAGGAGGAGACAGGAGAGCTTGTGGGCCACGTGAGGTGCATGGCAACCAGTGAGACCTTGTCTCAAACAAGGTGGAAAGTGGAGACTGACACCCGAGGTTGTGCTGTAACCCCCCTCATGAACATACATACAGAGCTTGCACACACAAAGTAAAAGCCAGTGCACACTCCTGCTCCCAGCTGCTTCCCTTCTTCCCTCCTTTCCTGCGTAGAGTTCAAGGAGCAGTTCAAACTCTGCATCAACCGTGGCCACCGTGGCTTCCGAAGGGCCATCCAGACCAAGGGCATCAAGTTCGAAGTGCTGCACAAGGGGTGAGCCAGGGATCATCACAGGTTCTGGGCTCCAGGGGAGTGGAGCAGTATGCTACCCATCACACCTTCCTCCACACAGGGGGCTCTTCAAGACGGACAGGGTGCTAGGTACAGCCCAGCTGAAGCTGGATATGTTAGAAACAGCTTGTGAAGTCCATGAGATCCTGGAGGTAAGCTGGCAAGCAAACTTTGAGTACTCTGGTGTGTTACTGGAGTCATCCCTGGCATCCCTCAGGGCCCCTGTTGAGGATGCCACCCTTGCCCATACCTACTCTCATTCCTACCTAGGTTTTGGATGGCCGCCGGCCCACAGGGGGGAGGCTTGAGGTGATGGTTCGCATCCGGGAGCCACTGACAGCCCAGCAGTTGGAGACTACAACTGAGAGGTGGCTGGTCATTGATCACATCCCAACAGCTGTGCCCACTGTGAGTCCCTGCCTCTCAGTCACCTCTGGGAGTAGGACTAGGGTCAGGGACTCGGTACTCATTGGACTGACTCTACCAAAACAGGTCACTGGGCCCAAAGCAAAGGTTCCTCTCATACCTGCGTCTTCAAGGGAAGCAGGCAACAGGTAAGTCTGGGCTGTGCCACACGGATGTCTGAGTTTCTTGTGTAGCCCCCATCACGTACCCCGGACCATCGCCCACCTGACTCAGAGCCGTGCTTGACACCCTTCTCTTGGGGGATTCAGTTTACAAGCCTCCATTTGATCTTTAAGACCTTTTGTGATCTGACCATTGTCAACATATCCAGCCTCCTGTCTTCACTCTTATCCTTTCTTCTGTCTCTGTCCCTCACTGATGTCCCCTGCCTCCCCTTACTGAGTGCCGGGTTGACAGGCAGACCCCAGAACCTCGGATATCAGGTCTACCCTTCCTGGTCTCCGGATGTCTTGAGGCCTGAGTTTCCCATGGCCCCACCCACCCTGTGCCTCTGCCCACTGACCCCTCCTTTGGATCCCCACCACTTCCTCTGTAGCCCCTCATCCCCTCTCTGCCCTGCAGATCAGCGCGGCCCCTGCATAGCCTTAGTGTGCTGGCCTTTGACCAAGAGCGGCTAGAAAGGAAGGTAGGTGCCTGCCCTGCTGGGCTCAGTGGGGTGGGCTGTAGGGTTGGGCTCCAGATTGGCTCACAGCCCCCTTTGTACCCTCCAGATCCTGGCCCTGAGGCAGGCACGCCGGCCTGTGCCTCCAGAAGTGGCCCAGCAGTACCAGGACGTAGTACAGCGTAGCCAGTGGCAGAGGGCACAGCTTGAGCAGGGTGGTGCTGCCTTCCGCAGGGGTAGGGGCAGAAATGGGGCTGGGAAGGGGGGGTGTATCTGGTGAGGGAGGGACTGTAAAAGTGTGTGTCTGGAGAGGGAGGGTCAAGAAGGGGCTGAAGAGAGGCCTGTCTGGTAAGAGGTGTGTACAGTGGGCAGGGAACGGAGAATCCCCATTGTATGGGTGATAGTAGTGGCCAAGCAGCTGCCTGGCCCTGACCCCCACTTCCACTTCTCAAGAGTACGCAAGCCATCTGGAGCGCCAGCTGCACTTCTACACAGAGGCTGCCCGGCGCCTTGGCTATGATGGAAGCAGGGTAAGCTGGACCTGTGTGGTGGTTACTGAGTTAGAGGGTCAGGGTCATCCTAGACTGTCAACCAATCACCTCTTCCCCTAGGAGGCTGCGAAGGAGGCATTGTACCGTCGGAACCTGGTGGAGAGCGAGGTAAGTGGCTACAGAGGTGGGGGTCATATGCGGGGGTTGGTTCCCTGACCCCTCGTGTCTCCCCAGCTGCAGCGGCTCCGCAGGTGAGGCCCATCCTGGACTACAGACCCCACAGCCCAGCGCCAGGCCAAGCTCCAGGCCCTGAACAGACAAGCAGACAATCAGCGGACAGTTGGTTCTGGACTCACCCTGTCCAGGCCCCCAGCCCCAGGGGCATTGGGACAGCACTGTCACCCCAGCCTGGCTGGTTGGGCCTTGGAGAGTCCTGTTGCACATCCAGGCACATCTGGAGCAAGGAGGGTAGCTGGGACAAGCCCAGAGGGCCTTGCAAGCACTTTACTTCCTGCCTCTCCCATTGTTAACCCCACAGCCCTCTCCAAAGATACCTCTGAGGCTGTCCAGCTCAGCTGACTCCCTAGGGACTGTGCTGACCCAGCTGCTCCTCCCTCCCAGGGCCATCACAGAATGAACAGCCAAGGCCACACCTGCCTCAGCTTTTGTCTTTTTTTCCTTGGTGTGCTCCCTACTCCACCCTCCCAGTGGCTGGCTTAGGCCTCCCCACTCAGTCCAGTTCCCTGGAAAGGCTTGGGTGAGCCCATGGCTTGGGCCTTTCGGGCATACACAGTAAGGCTGGGCCCTGCAGGACACTACTTGGTGGCCCAGGTGTCTGCTTCAGGTCTCCCACACCGTTCACAGCCCATAGGACCAAACTGACTTCCTATCACAGAGCTTTCTCTCTCCACTTAGCAATGTGGGGAAGAGATGGGTCGGTCCCCTGTGAACATAAGAGGTACCTGCTTTATTCCCCATCACCATCTGTGGTGGAGGGTGTAGTCTGTACTCAGAATGTTCTGTCAGCACGCTTCCTGCTTTAGCCCCAACCCTCTCCCATAGGAGACACCTGCTCCTACTGTGTTGGCCAGCTCTGAGCAGGACAGGCTCAGCCTCTAAAGCCCCAACTGAGAACTTTTTTAGTCCACAGTCCATCAGAACTCAGGCCAGAGCCAATTTGCAACCCTGCCCCCAACCCCCAAGGGCTCAGGGCTCCTTGCCCTTGTGTGGCAGCTGGACTAGGACCTGCTCCGGGTTTTCTGCAGTGTCTACCACACGTAGGTATGCAAGCCCCTGGAAGGCCTCGGCTGCGATGCTTGTCACATGAAGCCTGTTAGCCCTGTGCAGCAGAGAGGTGGGGACATTAGGGCAGTGACAGGAGAGCTACTGTCATCATCCCCACTCCCCTGCCCCTCACCTGAGAAAGAGGGCACGCAGGTGGGGGGTGCTGAGGAAGGCCTCTGGGCCCACATGACTGATACGGTTAGCCTGCAGGTGTAGCTCCTCCAGGGCCTCAGGCAGATCAGGGGGCACAAAAGATAGCTCATTGTGGCTCAAGTCCAGTACCTGACAGACACACAACAGGATGGCAGGCTCAGGGCCTGAGAACTAAGAGCTTCCGGCCCCTCTCCTCCGGTCTTCTGCCTCTTCCCTGCCTGGCGCTGGCCTCTAAATCCTTGTTCAACAGTGGTTACCAAATCCCTTCACTCCACAGAGATCAGCCAAGCCTTCTGTTTTACAATGGGCGGGGTGTAGAGGCAGAAGCCTGCCTGCCTGCCTGAGCAAGACAAGGACGTGAAGGTGGTCCCTCACATCCTCACTCACACCCTTCGGTTTTTTCTTTTCTTCCATTCCCTCTGCCACCTTTTTTTCTTTCCATAGCCTCAGCTGGCTTCAAATTCAAGCTTTCTCCCTCAGCCTCCCTATGCTGTGCAGCCAGCCCTGTTCCCACACCTGGCTCTGGTCCTCACCAGCTACCACACTGTTATCTTCTGTGGTCACCCAGATGGCCTCTAACTAGGATGTTTGGGGTCAGAGAGGGATAAAGCCCTGTCTCTGTCTCGTGCCCAGCTGGGTTGCCAGAACCCAGAGGCCACAGTCGCTGGGTAGAACGGAGAAGTGCTCAGAATTCAGCTGGGGACTTAACAGCCACAACCTGCACAGGGTCTGTTCCAACCATCTCAGGCTGCCCGCTCGGGACTCTCTGGCATGCCTTGGCTCAGAGCTGGGCCAACGGTGGGATGGAGAAGACCATTTTGTAGTTAGACCCCTGACCTGCAGTGCCTGCAGCTCGTGCCAGGTGCCAGGCTCAATGTCGCCCACGCGGAGCCGGTTGTGCGCCAAACTCAGCTCCCGCAACTTATTCAGGCCGGCGAGCTGCTCTGGCTCCAGGGTCCGCAGTTGATTGCGTTGTAGTCTCAGCGAGCGCAAACTGGTGGGCAGGCCGTTGGGCAGCCGGGTCAACTGGTTACCGGCCAGGTCCAAGCTGCGCAAGGCGCGCAGGCGGCGGAAGGCGCCGGGATGCAAGTGTGCGCTGGTCAGGCGATTGTAGGCCAGGTTGAGCTCGGCCAAGGCTCGCGCGGAGACCAGATCCCGTGCACCCAAGGTGGCCACGCGGTTGTGAGGCATCACCAGGGCCTGCAAGCGGCGGGGCAATGCGGGAGGCACATGCTCCAGCCTGTTGCCATAGAGGTGCAACGTGTGCAGGGCTCGCAGTGGCCTCAGCGTCCCTGCAGGCAGCGCCGAGGCCCCCAGCTTATTGTGCTGCAGCAGCAGGTAGCGCAGACCCCTTGCTCTATGCAGCCTTACAGCGTCCACATGCTGGATGCAGTTGCGACCCAGGTGTAATATGGTCAGAGTTCCCGGCAGACCCTCGGGTACTGTGGCCAGCTGGTTGTGAGACAGGTCCAGGTACTCAAGGCTGCTCAGCTTGCTGATGGGAGAGAGGAGTGACGGAATGGTCACTTCAAGAAGGAGATCCCGTAAATCTTACCAGGAAGTAAAAGAAATGGTTTTAGGACTCCTTTAAACTGGAAATTTCACATTGAAAGTGATGTAGCAACAAAGCTGGGTTGATATGATATAGAAGAAATATATATATGGCAGCTCAGAATGGCCATAGGTATAACTATGGAATCCCAGAATTCATGAGGGGAGCTAAGAAGATTGTGAGTTCCATGCCAGCTAGAATCTTTAAAAAAAAAAAAAAAAAAAAATTAGGGTCAGGCTGGAGAGATGGCTCAGCAGTCTAGAGCACTGGCCCAGGGTTCACTTCCCAGGACCCACATGGCTGCTGTCAAGTAGGAGGTCACTGGTCGCTGTCCTCTTACAGCCTTCCTGTTCCTTCAGGTACTGCACACATGATACACAGACATCCATCAGGCGCAAACATTCATAAACATAAGTAAATTAAGCTGAGAGTTGTGGCTTACATCCTCAGCCCCAGCAATCAAGAGGCAGAGGCAGGCAGAGCTGAACGAGTTGGAGGCCAGTCTGGTCTACATAAATCCCAGGGCACCCATGGCTACATAGAGAGACCCTGTCATAGAAACGAAACAAAAAACTGGGGGGCCGGGGAAGGGGAAAGGCTGCACACCTTTAATCCCATCACTCTGAAGGGAGATCACTCTGAAGAGAGGCAGAGGCAGACCCATCTCTGAGTTTGAGCCCAGCCTGGTCTGCAGAGTGAGTTCTAGGACAACCAAGGCTATACAGAGAAATCCTTTCTTGATAAACCATAACAAACAAATCAAAACCCATAAGCACTGAGGTTCAGCTCAGAGCTCCTGCTTACCTGTCGAGAATGCTGTAGGGAGAAACTGGGGTGTGGCCAGATGGTAAACTTGTTTTGTTTCCTGGCATATGTGAAAACCTGGACTTTATCTCTCTACCACAAAACCCCTAACTATTGGGTAATAGAACCTCAAGAAAATGTAGCAGGGGACAAGGACACCTGTCAAACATGGCAGCATATTATAACACCTTTTATGACAGGCAGGGCAGCTGGATGTGCACCAGGTACTCACTAAATGAAGTGCTAGATTGGGAATCCTATAGGAGGGGAGGGGATACCCAGCACAGGGCTGCAGAGTGCCTACCTGAAGGTAGCTGCATCCAGGCCACTGTCTGTCAGCTGATTGTGCTGGAGATACAGCTCACGGAGTTGGGTCTGGAGACTCAGTGCTCCTCTGGGCACCTTGGAGATTAGATTGTTCTGCAGAAGGGAGTCGAGAAAGAGATAGAGGGTCATGGACAGCCAGGGAAGCCACAGAAGGCTCTGGAGCAAGAGCGTGGCTGGGAGCTTGCCTTGCCTGTGCAAAGGAGTGGAAGTTTTTGTCTGTTTGTTTGTTTGTTTGTTTGATGATTTTCCTAACATCTAGAATTCTGGGAAGCAGTTGAAAGGATGGAAAAAGGGTCTGGAGAGATGGCTTGTCCAGAGATCATCTGACAGTTGATCCTGAGTTCAATTCTCAGCAACCACATGGTGGCTCACAACCATCTATAACGTGATCTGATGCCCTCTTCTGGCTTGCAGGTGCACATGCAGATAGAGCACTCATACATAAAATAATAAATCTAAGGAAGAAAGGAAAAGGAGCAGGTGGAGAAGTCCCACAGGCTACAGGTAAGAGACCTAGGACCAGGCATGTGTGTGCTGTTATAGATAGGAAACCTACCTGCAGGTGAAGCCGCTCCAGGGAGGCTGGCAAGCTGGGTGGTAGGGAGCTGAGCTGGTTGCTGGAAAGACTCAAGGTAGTAATAGCCTCTGACCCATGGAAAGAGTTAGGTGGTAACCCGGTGTTCTTCAGTCTGTTGTTGTGGAGGTACACAGACCTGAGGAGAGCTGGGCTGCAGCCGCCAGCCTACGCATGTGCACACCACCCTCCCCCATGCTGTTGCCCCTCAACTCCAGCTGGGGTCACCAACAGCTCCTGTCTGAGAGTAAAAGTCGTGTGGGTGTATTTGTGTGTGTATGTGCATGTGTGAGTGCATGCATACATGTGCGCATGCGTGAGTGTGTGTGTGTGTGTGTGTGTGTGTGTGTGTGTGTGTGTGTGTGTTTAACTCCCCATGCAGAGCTGAAGACCCTTTGACCTCATTTTAGGGACATAGTCTCACAAACTGAGCTAATGCCTCAGACCTCCAAAAACTGACCTGAGCTCTCTTTGACACCGCCCCTCCCAGCACAGGGCAAGCCCCAGGATCTCCAGAACAGAGCCCAGCCTTTTCTTACTCCCGACCCCCACTGCACAGTTATGCCTCAGACCCGCCAAAACCAGGCTGCGCCCCGGTTTTCCTTTTGCAGGGTCATGTACATGCTGCCCTGGACAGGCCTGTTTCCCCTTGGCCTCTGGGAGCAGGATCCTGGAATCAAAGGCTGGGGGCGGAGTCAGGGCTAAAACTACCGGAGTGCAGGCTTCTCCCCAAAGGTGAGAGGAAAGATCTCCACCACTTCATTGGCAGCCAGATCGGCGACACGCAGGGAGCGTGGCAGGAACTGGGGCGCGACAGAAAGCTGCAAGGTCAACAGCGTCTGGTCCTGGTGCCCGGTTTCCTGTCTCCCCACCCCCACCCCCACCCCCAGGTCGCTCGCTCGCCGGGTGACCCCAACCAGGCTGTGACCCCTTAGGGATACAGGCTCACCTTGTTGTGGGCCACATAGAAGTTCTCTAGCTGGGTGAGAGACTCAAAGGCCTCATCAGGCAGGCCTGGGTGGGAGCACAGGGGCAAAGGATGAGGGGACCAGCGTTCTAGCAACCCCATTCTTAAGGCTAGGGACTAGCATAGATTCCTAGGCTCTACCCCAACCCCCACATCCTGTCCTTACTCAAAAGCCACAGCCACCACCATCCCCCACCCCTCGAAATTCCACCGTGCTCAGCAGTTGTGGAAACCCCCAAGAGCTGGCCACAACTGGCAAACAGCGGATGTGGAGAGGGGTTGGGACCTGGTTGTTCCTAGCTTGAGGCCCTCACCCTCGGAGGAGATGAAGTTGCTATGCAGGTCCAGGGTGCGCAAGCCACTGAGCCGAGATAGCTCATTGTAGGGCAGCTCCTGAAGGTGGTTGTTCTGTGGGGTAAAGACATTCACACCAAGGCCTGTCTCTTGCTCCTCAACTTGTAACCTGGAGGTGTAGCCCAGTGGCAGAGTACTTGCTTGGCATCCACAAGGCAAGCCCTGGGTTCATCCTTACTATCTCCAGAGAGAAGAGGAAGAGGAGGAGAAAAGAAAACATTCCATTCCTTGACCCCAAACAACCTTGAGACTTGGCGAGGCACGGGGCCCTTTACTGCACCACCCAACAAACCACAGGATTACCCTGCGCCTGAAGCCACACGGGCTGCTGATCTTGAACCTGGTCTCTGACACTCCTCTAGCCTTTCCTAACACCCCAACACAGGGCCTCACTGTGCAGTGAAGGATGGCCTCCAGCTTGCATCCTTAGAGCTGGGGCCACCACAACAGACTCTGATCTCAACCCCCAACACCCTTTTGTCCCAAACCATCCTAAAGTATTCCTGTGACCTCCAACATCACAACTATCGACCCAGAGCTTTGTAGCCTTGGCTGTATAGCTCTATAGACCAGGCTGGCTTTGAACTCACAGAGGTCTGCCTTCCTCTGCCTCCCAAGTGCTGGGATTAAAAGTGAGTGCCACCATCATGCAGGTGAACTCAGTGTTTTTGACGAAAACAACTTTACTCCTAAGATACTGAAACTCCATTCTCTGGGCACATAATGCTTCTACATCTGGCACTGGCCTGGCTTAGCAGACCCAGAGCAAGGCCAGGTTCAGCCCTGGCATGTGGACTGCCCACATGAATCCAGTGTGAGCCCTGTGCCTCCCTCTCAGATCCCTAGCCCTTACCTGCAAGGAGAGGTGCCTAGCAGCTCTGGGGACATTGTCTGGGAACACCCTCAGGTCCAGACCAGCACAGTCCACTGTGTCGTCTCGGGGACAGGAGCAGCGCCAAGGACAGGGCCTCGGCAGGGGCTGTGAGCTGTCACCCAAGTGTGGGAAGGCAGGGTCCTCCATGTGTGCTGCCGGCCACTTCAGCATCAGGAACAGCAGTAGCAGCTCTTGAGACCTCTGGAGTAAAGCGAGGGGTCAGAAAGTCACCTGGTGATGAGTTCCCTTCTGCAAGGCAGGCTTAGCCACTTAGCCAGTGGACAGAACCAGGCAGGGGATGGGCAGATCCACCCTCAGACCCTCCCTGCCCCTGCCCTCCTTACCATAGTCAGCCCTGCTGTGCCTCGCCAAGCATTCACTTCCTCCAATGTCTGCTGTGACTACAGCTGCCCTCCATCTCTCAGCATAGAGCGCGAACACACACACACACACACACACACACACAGAGACCTATACCACAGGGCCTGAGAAGATGACTGTCCCTTTCCCCTCCCTGAAGAGGGCAGGCCGAGGGCTGGATCGGGTGGCAAGGCCCATCTAGCCCATCCCTCCCTCGTTCCCTGCCTGCTCCAATCACCTCAGCTCCACTCTCAGAACCTCAGGCCGCCTGAACTGAGCCTCAGCCATGAGGAATGCTTGAGGAAAAGCTGAGATTCACCCTATCTGGTATTTGGTCTGACCACAGAGAGGAAGGGGGTGCCAATGGATGGGGCAGCCATTAGAGTTGCCAAGGAGATGAAGGCAGCCAGGAGGGATCAAGGGAGGATTGGACTTCTGTTCTCATGCCTGGCTCGCAGCCACTGCCCACTCCCCAAATAGTCAGGACTCCAGAAAAGAAATTAATGTAAGGGAGGCTGAAGCTGGTGGCTGTCCATGTGACTGGGTGCCTGCCTGTCTGAACCTGGACTATATACCTCAGCTTCCCTTTTAGTAACTGGTCATGGTTGTCTCACCTTCCAGGAACCCTGTAGAGTTCAATATGCTAATGTAACTAAGAGAACAGCATGTTGTAGGCACAGGCCTAAAATCCCAGGGCTTAGGGAGACTCAGGCGGGAGGATACCGATGAGGAGGTACTGGCTGCATTAGAGCCTGCCTCAAAAACAAGGGATGTGTCAAATGTATATGAAAGAGGCCTTTTCCTCAAAGAGGAAACACCGGGGGAGGGGGGCAGGAGAGGTGCTTCAGAGGGTAAGAGCAGATGGCTGCTGTCCCAAAGGATATGAGTTCGGTTCCCAGTGCTCACGGAACTGGAGCTCCTGGGGATCCAAGCAGGTAGTCCTAGCCTATAAGAAAGATAGCCACGCTGGAGGGGGAGCCAGTCAGCCAGCAGGCAGCCTTCCTCTACAGTGCCTACTAAAGCTCCTGATTCCGTTCCTGACCCAACCTCCCTCAGCAGCGAATTGTGAGCAGCAATGAAGTGAACCTTATTCTACCTTAGAGACAGAAAAGAAACCAGAACTCCCAAGAAGTTCTAAAGGAGACTTGGACGTTGGAGGGCTCGGAGGGAGGGCTCGGCGGTTAAGAGCAGCCGTGAGGACCAGGGTTCAATTCCAGCACCCATGTGACAGCTCACATCTGTCTATAACTCCAATTCCAGTGGATCTGACACCTTCACACAGACATAACTGCAGTCAAAACACCAAGGAACATAAGATAAAAATAAATTATGAAAAAAACTTAGAAGTCGAATCAGGGGTGATGGGATGCACCCTTAATGCTAAGCACTCAGAAGGCAAAGGCAGTGGATCTTTGAGTTCAAGACCACCCCTATTTCTACCGTCTTGTGCTGGGCTCACAGGTATCCTTGAGAATAGAAGGCTCCCCACATTTCTGATCACAAGACACATTCCAGAGAATAGTTGTCAGCATGGCCCAAATACATGTGGATCCAGTCAGAGATTACAGTACTGTACAGTATGACAGGCCACACTTTCTGTCCTCTGAATCACTAACCAGACATGGAAAACAGGCCCAGGGCACAAGCGAAAGGCACATGGAATTAGAAATTATAATTCCTCTCCACACCCAGCTTGTATACCAGTAATCTGCTTGTTCTCTCTCTCTCTCTCTCTCTCTCTCTCTCTCTCTCTCTTTCTTTCTTTCTTCTTTCTCTCTTTCTTTCTTCCTTTCTTTGAGACAAGGTCTAGAGTAATCCAGTGTCTCAGTTAAGGTTTCTGTTGCTGTGATAAACACCATGATCAAAAGCAAGCTGGGGAGAAAAGGGTTTTTTCCGCCTCACAACTCTTAGATTATATTCTAGCACTGAAAGAATTCAGGGCAGGAACTCAAGGCAGAAACCTGGCGGCAGGAAGTGATGAAGGATCTGTGGAGGAGTGCAGAATGCTACTTCCTGCCTTGACTCTCATGGCTTGCTTAGTCTGTTTTCTTATACAACCCACAACCAACTGTTCAGAGTCGGAGCTGCCTAACCCTCCAGACCGATCTGACAGGTGTGTTCTCAATTAAGAGTCCCCTTTCTTGAATAACTCTAGCTTCTGTAATGAAACTAAGCAGCACACCCAGGCTAGCCTGGAACTCAGTATGTAGCTCAGGATGGACTGCTGGGATTCTAGGTGTACACTATCATACCTGGCTAACAGCGCTGGCCAGCCACAACTTTAGACTTTCCATTTTTAGATTTTATTTTAATGTGTATGAGCGTTTTCCCTACACGACTTGTAGGTAGCTTGCCATCAAAGCAGTTTTTTTTGTTTGTTTGTTTTGTTTTTTGTTTTTTGTTTTTCCCCAGTCAGTGTGGCTGTTCTGAGTCTTCTGATCAGGACATACTGTTAGTATTCTGTCTAAACTCCACCTCCACAGTTACCTGGCAACTGCCAGGTAGGCCTGATCCACTATAAAAGGGGCTGCTTGCCCCCTCCTCAGTCTCTTACTCTTACTCTTATTCTCTTACTCTCTCTCTCTTACCCTCTTGCCTCTCTGTCCCCTCCCCCCTTCCTCTCTCTCCACGTGGTCATGGCCGGCCTCCACTTCTCTTCTCTCTTATCCTTCCACCTTCCTCTCCCCACCTTTGCCCTATCTCCTGAATAAACCTCCCCCCTCTTGGAACCGTATGGTCTGGAGTGGTCTGTTCTGAACTGCGGTCAGACTTTTCTTAAAACAACTAACACATACTGCTTGTATATAGCCTTGGGGAAGGAGGGGCTTGCCCATCTGTTAGTGCAAGCTACATGAGACCCTAACTCAGAAAAACAAAAAACAAAGAACAAATCAGAGCTAGGTGGTGGTGGCACAGGCCTTTAATCCCAGAAGCATTCTGGAGGCAGATGTAGGCAGAGCTCTGAGTTCAAGGCCAGCCTGGTCTACACAGTAAGTTCCAGGATAGCCAGGGTTACACAGAGAAAACATGTCTGAAAAACAAACAAAATAAAACAAAGCCCCCCCCCAAACAATAACAACAACAGCAGCAACAACAAATCAGGCTGGCAAGGGGTTTAGTAGGTCAAGGCATTTATTGTCAAGCCTGACAATTTGAGTTCAATCCCTTGTCCCCGACAGCCAATTCCTCCAAGGTGGTCTTGGGCCTCTACATGGGGACATGGAACATACACACCCATACTTATATACAAATAATAACAACAACAACAAACCTATGCTCTGTGGATTTTTTGAGGTTAATTTTTATTGTTTTTAATTGTGTAAATTAAATGTGCACGTGTCCACGTGCCCATAGGGACTCTGGCCCAAAGTTTGGAGTTACAGGCTGTTCTGAGCCACCTTGACATGGTTGTTGGGGATTGAACTGCAGTCTTTTGGGGGGAGCAATGCATGATGCTAACCACTGAGCTGCCTCTCCAGCTCTGTGTGCTGTGTGATTTACACAAGAAAGGGAAGAGAAGCCTGGGGAAAGAGGGGTGAACTTTGGCAAAGGGCGAGGGTCATCTCGCTGCAGAAGGCAGGTGTGAGGGATGTGGGGAAGGCAGATACAGGGGTGGGTGGCTTGCAGGCCCACCTCTGGCATCACAGAGGACAGTCAGACGACTCCTAGGAAAGACCAGAAGCAAAATGTTACAAAGCACACAGACGTTAACTAGCACACACTCTGGATTGGCATGCTGACTCAGTGGGTCAAGACCATGGCCTGAGGACCAGAGTTCAGTCCTTGGGGGTCTACGTGATGGAAGAAGAGAAGTGACTTACAAATTGCCCTCTGAGCACACACATGCCTCCTGGCACATGCACACTTACACAAACACACAGAAAAAACATGTAATAAAACCTTCTTCTTGCATATGGTCTGGGGGCAGGAGAAATGACTCAGCAGTTTTGAGCACCTGCTGCTTTCCCGGAGGTGTCCCGTGCAGCAGCTCACTGTGATCTAATGCCTTCTGACCTCCACAGGTACCAGGCACATACATATGCACACAAAACACTCATACACAAAAATAAATAAATCTTGCTGCTGCTGGTGGTTATGTTTCAAGGCAGGGTGCCTCTGTGTGGCCCTGGCTCTCCTGGAACTTGTTCTGTAGACCAGGCTGGCCTCGAACTCAGAGACCCTCTGCCTCTGCCTCCTGGGTGCTAGAACTTAAGGCTTGTGCAAACACATTTGACTCGAAATAAATAAATCCTAAAAAGTTTCTAGAAGTTTGATCTATCATAGGGTTGGGTTCAGCAAAGAGCCTACTCACCATGTGTGTGGTTAAGGTCCATCCCCTGAACCACAAAATAAAGTATGCCTTTTTTCAATAATTTATTTATTTTTAGTCACTTTACATCAGGATGAAAACCCCCCTCCCTTCTCTCCTCCCAGTACCACCCTTATAAAGTGTATGACTGCCATACACTGGGCTTTCGGTTTGTTGATCAAATGGATTGATTGCCTGGTTGATTGAGACAGGCTCTCACTATATAGTCCATTCTGGCTTGGAACTCCTGATTCTCCTGCCCCAGCCCGCTGAGGATGGATGGTACAGGTAGGAGCCACCACAATAGAGTCTTGCTGAGTTTTAAATGATGTTTTTCAATGAGAAAAACTGAGGACCTGGGAGAACAGGATTCCAGGCAGATTAGGCCCAGCGAGGATCTGAGGATCCGCCTTCAGGCTCACAGACATAATGTCCTATTGTGCCAGAAAGGTTAAATGAATTCCTCAGGGTTCCGGTTCTTACAGGAACTGTCTTAAATCCATTTCATCCTGTATCGGTGAATTTTAGCTAACAGCTTTGGTGGCTCCTAGCAGGCTGAAAACCACCTCTCCAGAAGCAATCTGGATTCTCGAATGAAAGACACACACACACACACACACACACCAGTTAATTTTAATATGCTTTGACTAGCTCAAAGGCTGGCAGGCAGGCTAGCATACATTTCCCTCCAGTACTCCTGGCTCAACACCTTTTAAATCTGTGTTTTATCTTTGTTGTCCCATTACCTTCTGGCAGCCCCTCCCATAGGGCTGCTTTTACTTTCCACCTACATTTTGGATGAATATTCTTCTGCAGTTCGAAATCTGATCCCTCTTCCTCTGAGACATCTCTCTTTTTCCTTCCTTTCTCCCTGTTCTTAGTCCTCACAAATCTAAAGGTCCTGCCTCAGTCTACCTGCCCAGTCATTGGCCATTGGCTCTTATTGATGGATCAAAAACCAATTGCAGACAAGACTCTTCACCGTATGGACATGCAGATTCCTGATTTTGGGGGGCCGGATTAATTCAAAGCATTAGAACCCATCCCCAACATCATTGCTATACCAGAACACCAGAGGCTGGGTAATTTCTAGAGATAAGAGGTTCTGGATGCCAAAATTCTAAGGTCAGGCAGTTCATCTGCTAAGCATTAAGTGAGGGCCCTGTGCCACATCGAGTACTAGTGGCCACAAGAGAAAAGGAGGCTGGGTATCCAAGGCAGCTCATCAATCAGTTCTTGTGAGTAAAACACTCCTGGCAATCGGGGAATGGAAGTTTAAATGTCTCAATGCCTACTTTTAATGATGGTTCTTAAATGCTTTAACCCCCCCCCTTCTAGCCCACCGCCCACCTGAGGTAGTAGAAAAGAAAAGTTATCATGCTATGGGGAAGTGGACCTGTTTAAAAATGGTTCTTTGGAGCAAATCCCATCTGAGTTGTCAGGAAAGCAGCGGTTCAGTTCACAGGTCAGCAGCAGCGGCAGCAGCTCAATCACTTCATGGATACACTAGCAGTCCAGTTCAGTAGAGTCAGGATAGCAGCAGTGGTGGCAGGACCTAGCAGAGACAGGCAGGCCTCAGTCAAATCTACACCAGTCAGCAGGAGGGACCAGGACCACCAGGAATAACAGGAGAAGTTCCCGGCTGTGCCTCTCTCAGCGAAGCTGACATCAGCAGACACAAGAGCAAGAAGCATTGCACAGCTTGCTCTACAAGCAAGCCCCTCTCACATTCCACTGAGTCCTGTTTATACAACCTCCAAACATCATGTGTCCTCCACGGGTCTTGCCTCACCACTCATCTTGCCTTCACATGTAAATCTGTCTTAGTAAAACTCCACATGGGTCTGTACCAGCTGACAACACTGCCAGTCAGCTGCAGTCCTTGGAAGCGGCAGGAAGCCGCAGCACACCACCAGAAGGTTTTTGGTGCATTTCTCTCTGTGGAGTCATGGAGCTCAACCATGCAATGTAAGACAGTTGAGTTGTTAGTGAAGAATCCTTCATCATGTGTCCTTTCACATGCTTGCTTTAGCAAAACATCACCTGTGTCCACTTCAGGAAAACATTCCTTCACGTGTCTGCCCCAGCAAAACCCCATCTGACACAACTGACTTTCCAAAGAACCCTTAAGTTTCCACTTCAACCCTATCTCCTAAAAGCTTCTTAAAGTTCCCAACAACTCTCAATGCTGCTCCTGGAGACCAACTATGCATGTGTACACACATGTGTATACATGTGAGTAGGTATGTGTGTAGTTTAAATGAGAATGGTCCCCACAGGCTCATATTTTTGAATATTTGGTCCCCAGTTGATGGAACTGTTTGAGAAGGATTAGGAGGTGTGGCTTTGTTGGAGGAGGTGTGTCACTGGGGTGGGCTTTGAGATTCCCAAATACTCAGTGCTCTCTGCCTCCTGTTTGTGTATCAAGATGTAAACTCTCAGCTGCTGCTCCAGTGCCTGCCACCATGTCTTTGCCCTGCTGTCATAGACTCTAATACACTGACACCATAAGCACAATCTGTTTTATGAGTTGCCTTGGTCATAGTGTCTTTTCACAGTACAAAACTGAGATAATGTGTGTGTAGGAATACGTGTGTGTGTGTGTGTGTGGTATATGTGTATTCATATATGGAAATGTGTATGTGTGATAGTAAGCATATGTGTATTCCTGTGTGTGTAAATACACATGTGTGTATATGTATGTGGTTATGCATATGGATATTCATGTGTATGTGTGTGTGTGTGTGTTTGCATGTGTTTGCATGTGTATAGGAATATGCAAGAATAGGATGTAGGAATCCAGTGAAGCAGTGAGTAAATGTGTTTTGTTTGGAAAAGAGTACAGCCATGTCAAGCACCTCATTGTCTCAGAGCCTTGAGAATGGCAAAGTCTTTCCCGGGGAAAGATGAGAGAAATGGCAAAGCCTTCCTCCAGTCTGAGTGCAGATGTTGACAGTGTATGCAGAAAATGCCCACTGTGGTTTTCTCACCCAGTCTCTCCTTGAAGACTTGCTCCTACCAGGATTAGCTAGATCAGCCTCCTTGTTCAGCTGTATATAAGAACCCCATCTTGTTTATCTGCATGCAATAAACATGCTGAGTTCCAAGGTATTACAGCTTCTCCATCTGAGAATCATGCAAGACATGTGTGTGTACATGTACATGCATGTACATATGTATATCTGCGTATTTATGTATGTGTGCATCATTATGCATGTATGTGGGTATATGTGTGGGGACATACATGCACATATGAACGTGTATGAGTGTGTGAATGTGGAGTGTATGAATGTGTATGGGAATGCATGAGGGGTAAGCATGTCTGTACACGTGCATGTGGAGGCTAAATGCCAACCTCAGCTGTCATTTCTTAGGAGACAAGGTCTTATCATTGGCCTGGAGCTTATTGAGTAAGCCAGGCTGGCCAACCAGTGAGCACCAGGGATCCACCTGCCTCTGCCTCCCTTGAGCTAGGCTGACAAATTTGGACCCACACACCCGGCTTTTTACGTGGTTTGAAGGCTGAACACAGGTTTTCCTGTTTGTGTTGCATGGGCTTTGACTACAGAGCCACTCCCAGACAGACATTGAGCCACAAGTTCAAAAACCCACAAAAGCAAAACTCGAGGGTTTGGGAGTCACGCGTGAAGTCAGGAGAACACATTGGATACACCTCCAACATCCCAATGGTGCGGCACACTTTAATGAGACACCGAGGGTGTATCTTTTTGGGAATTAGGATACATTTTTATTTGGATAGTCTCAAGCAGATGCTACTGTAACTGGCAAGGAACACACCTGAGGGAAGGCTGATCACATGAAGCATTAGTAAGGAGGTGCATTGTGGGGAATCAAGCCATGCTGTTTTACAAACATGGTGGGGAGGGGGGTTGCACAGTCCCTGGAGTGCACAGCAGGGCTCCATTCCAGGGCACTGTATGGATGGATTAGGACCTGATACCCAAAGATGAGGTGTGCTCAATACACTGTCAACTCAATTAGCTTCAATTTATGATAGATTTGTCTGGACGCAATCCTAAAGTAAGGGAAACCACTGAGTGTGTGTGCAGGTGCATGCATTTTGCAGGCACCTGTGTGTGTGCGTGCTTGTGTGCATGCACGTGTGCGTGTGTGTGCGCATGTGTGCCTCTGTGTGTGCATGTGCCTGCACGTGTGTGTGTGTGTGTGTGTGTGTGTGTGTGTGTGTGTGTGTGTGTGTGGTGTTGGTAGTGGTGTTGGTTCTGGAGAGTCCTCCAGTCTGATGCACTCCAGGCGAGTGCTTCTGCCACTGAGATACATGTAATTTTAATTTTTAAAAAATCTGTTTTTAATGATGGTTTTAAAATGCTTTAATTGGCTGGGCGGTGGTGGCACATTCCTTTAATCCCAGCACTTGGGAGGCAGAGGCAGGTGGATTTCTGAGTTGGAGGCCAGCCTGGTCTACAGAGTGAGTTCCAGGACAGCCAGGGCTATACAGAGAAACTCTGTTTGAACGTTCACCACCCGCCCCCCCCAAAAAAAGGTAGTGACAGCTTGATCTGTTAGTAAACACTTGATGAATATACCTGCAGTCTAGTTTGGTAGAGTTGGGAACAGCCAGGCTTCATCTGAAACATCACGAGTCAGCAGCAATGACCAGGACTGTCAGGGATGCCAGGAGAGGTTTTATGTCCTACCTCTTTCAGCATTGTGCAGTTAGCTCTGCAAACAAGCCCCTCTTACAGTCTGTTGAGTCTTTTTGATACTTTCTCTAAACATCACATGTCTCCTATGGGTGTCATCCTACCATGGGTCTTATGTGAGTCTGTCTCAGTTGACATCATTCTGCCAATAGGCCTAAGTCCTCAGACGCCGCAAGAAGCCACCAGTACACCAGCAGAGGTTTTTTGTTGCGTATCTCTCTATGGAGTCCCAATAAAAAGAGTTCAACTATGTGTTGGTAAGGCGGATCAATACATGAGTACTGTTAGTGACGAATCTTCCATCTCGTGTTCCTTCATGTGCTTGCTTTAGTAGCACATCCTTTCACCTGTGTCTGCCTCATCGAAACGTTCCTTCACGTGTCTGCTTTAGCAAAACACCATCTGACATAGCTTACTTTCCAAAAAAAAAAAAAAAAAAACCCTTATGTTTCCACCTCAGATACACCTTAGCCCAGTTGGCTGGTTTACACTGCATTTGGGTTATTATGTATCCATGGTCCCGGGTGTATAAACAAGCAGGCTGAGCCAGCCAGGGGGCAGCTTCTGCACCAGTTCTTCCCTCTCTGACTAACTTCCCTCAGTGATAGGCTGTGACCTGAGAGTTGTAAGATGAAATAAACCCTTTGCTCCCCAAGTTGCTTTTGGTCATGGTGTTTATCACAGCAACAGAAACTGGAAGACAAGACTAGTCAGGGATACAGGTAGCAACTTGTACTTACACCTAGCACTGAGCGCTATGGCAATCTTGTGAGACTAAGTAAGCCCTTAGCTGGCAGGATCTGGTGCGGACTCCAGACAGATTGGGTTAAACTGTAGGTTATGGATGTGAACTTGGATTATAAGGAACCTAATACCTTAGTGTGTGCTCTGCATGGGATACAGCTAGAATTTATACTTCAAGATCTCGTGTGCTAAAATTCCTTTTTTGAGATGTTAGTCAAATGGTGGTAGCACACACCTTTAATCTCAGCACCTGGAAGGCAGAGGGAGGTGGATCTCTGTGAGTTCGAGGCCAGCCTGGTCTACAGAGTGAGTTCCAGGATGGCCATGGCTACACAGAGAAACCCTGTCTCCAAATAAAGAGAAAAAGAAAAGAAAAGGAAAGGAAAGGAAAGGAAAGAAAAGAAGCCAGCTGCTCTAGCACTCCAGCTGCGGTGTGTGTTCTATCAGTAAACTGGCATATGCTGCCTGAGTTCACAGAGACACTGGCTCTGTTCCCCAAGCTGCCACTCCTAACTCAGACCCAAACATTTCTGTTAAGTACCTTCAAAAGCCTCTTGTCTGGGAACAGACTGCCCTCTTCCCCAACTCTGCAACTGCAGGGAGAGAACACCAAGACAGGCAGAGTGGAAACACTATGTCCTTGAGATAGGTCAGAAGGTGAAGCCGATTCTAACAGCGGTCACTATATAAAACTGCTTGGGGGGGTGGGGGGGGTGGGAGGAGCTGCCAGCTATGGAGAGAAAGTTCGAGGAGAAGCCCCATCCACCCCTCTGAATTAGCATAGGGTCAAAAGTGCCATTAGATTTCCTTAGAGACACTCAGTTCCCAGCATAATGTCACTGCTACCTGAAACAAAACGACCAGAGAAATAGCTGAGACAACGGGTCCTCGCCCTCAGCCACCTGCCTCCAAAGCTTACATCTTAAAAGCTTACATGAAGGTGTATAACAAATGTCCTTAAAAACAAAAAGCCATGTATAATTCCATAAAATCTCGCTTGCTTGCTTGCTCCAACTTGTGGTTTTAGAGAATAAATTGAGATAGTCAATTAGACCCAGAATGAGGCCTTTTAGGGATGATGCTGGCTTTGGTTCACCGATGGCATCTTTTCTCTTCAATTCTCACTGATGTCAGGATGCTTGTTCCAGGAAGATTCCTATACCACATCCATCCACTCATCCATCAAACCATACACCCATCCCTCCACTCACCAAAGCATCCATTCATCCATCCACCTACCAATCTATCATCTGTGTATCTATTATCAGACTAACACCATTATTTATTATTTCACTATGACTTAGTAAACTTTTTTTTTTGTTTGTTTGTTTTTTGTTTTTTTTTTTTTTTTTTTTTTTTTTTTGGTTGTTTTGAGACAGGGTTTCTCAGTGTAGCCTTGGCTGACCTGGAACTCACTCTGTTCCAGGCTGGCCTCGAACTCAGAAATCCACCTGCCTCTGCCTCCCAAGTGCTGGGATTAAAGGCGTGCGCCACCACTGCCTGGCATGACTTAGTAAACTTATACAAAGGCCATAGCCAGATGCCTTTGGATGACAGAACTGCCAGCTAAGCCAGCCTCTGGGTTGTTTTTCTTTTATTACATATATATCAGTGTGCAATATAGTGTGTGCACGTGTATGTGTGTGTGCATGTGTGTGCCACAGTGGGCTTGTGAAGCTTGGAGGGAAACTTGTAGAAGTCGGTTCTGACCACATGGATTCAAGAGGTTGAATGCTTTTCTTTTTCTTTTTTTCTTTTCTTTTCTCTTCTCTCTTCCCTTCCCTTCCCTCCTCTCTCTCTCTCTCTCTCTCTCTCTCTCTCTCTCTCTCTTTCTTCCTCCCTCCCTCCCTCCTTCCCTTCCTTCCTTCCTTCCTTCCTTCCTTTCTTTTTGAGACAGGGTTTCTCTATGTAGTCCTGATTGTCCTTGAACTCACTATGTAGACCAGGCTAGCCTCAAACTCACAGAGCTCTTTCTGTCTCTACCTCCTGAGTGCTGGGATTAAAGGCAAGCACCACCATGTCCAACAGTCCTCAAGTTTTTATTTGGAAACCAGTTTACCTTTATCTAAGATTTGCAAAGATGTAGAGGGGCATTCTTTCGCTGAATGTAGTGGGTATGTATCATCTGTAGTCCCAGAACCTGGAAGGCTGATCATTGAGAGTTTGAGTCAAGAGAGAGAGAGAGAGAGAGAGAGAGAGAGAGAGAGAGAGAGAAGTCTCCCCTCCTCTGTGTGTGTGTTATGGATATGTTCACATGTGGACAATGTAGAGAGAATATTTTGTGTATTGTATGGATTCATCATCTGTCAGTTAAAAAGCCTATGGCCTATGGCTTAGGCAGGAAATAGAAGGTGGAACATCCAGGAGACAGAGAGAATTCTGGAATAGAGCCAGGTGTAAGATCTGCCCAGGGAAGATGTGAAGAGATGGCCACACAGTACCTGAGCACAGGTAACCAGCCACGTGGCAGAATGTGGGTTAAAACAATTGGGTTATCTAAGATATAATCTACTCAGGGAAGAGCCTAGCTCTATGACCAAGTTATTTGTAAATATATTTTGAGTTTGAGTCTTATTTCTGAGAGCATAGGGCTGGGAGGAAGAACCGGGCCAAACATCTACAGGAGGATGCTGGGTGTCATTCTCCACAGTGCACTTCCTTATTATCTGAGACAAGGTCACCGGGCAGTGGTGGCGCACGCCTTTAATCCCAGCACTTGGGAGGCAGAGGCAGGCGGATTTCTGAGTTCGAGGCCAGCCTGGTCTACAGAGTGAGTTCCAGGACAGCCAGGACTACACAGAGAAACCCTGTCTCGAAAAACCAAAAAAAAAAAAAAAAAAAAAAAAAGAGAGAGAGAGAGAGAGAGAGAGAGAGTCTCACTGAACCAAAAATTAGCCAGTCCAGTGGACTCCCAGGATCTGCTTGTCATTGACCCCAACACTAGTGTTATAGGCATGTACGGCCATTCCTGGCTTTTACATAGGTGCTGAGGAACCAAACCCAGGTCCCCATGCCTTTGCAGCAAGCTCTCTTATCCACTGAGCCACTGGAGAGAGTTGTTATATATACCCATCACTGTTCCTGACAGTTCACTGTTAGTGTTCAGCAACTACAGGCCCAGATACCAATGTGAGACAGACTGTTTAGTATCTCAGGAGGCTGTTTGTGGGGAGCCTGCCTGACAGGTTAGTTCTGGCAGCAGCAAGCTCAGCTGGAAGCTGGGTGTGGTATAACACCCTTGCAGTCTAGACACTTTGGAAGGTGAAGCAGGAGGATCAGAAGTTCAAGACCAGCCTTGGTTTCACAGTGAGTTGGAGGTCAGCCTGAGATATATAAGACTGTCTCGAAACACAGAAATGAATGAACAAACAGACAGACAAATAAACAAACAAACACATATCAAGCAGTTCATGGAGGCCAATGCCTATAATCCCAGCACTTGGAAGTAGAACAAAGAATCAGAAATTCACCATCAAGAGCTCCAAACAAAAACAACTAAACCTACAGAGACTAACTGGCCCCCTGACAAGAGTATCTGTGACCTTTATTGGCAGCAGAATGAAGAACTGAGGAAGGCAAGAAGGCAATTCAGCACACAACTCAGTAGCCAGTGTTGGTTCAAACCCGGGGGTCTGACCCCAGTGGCTTATCTTAGGCATATTTAAGCACAGCACCATCTGGTGAAAACTATTCTTGTGATAATTAACTCAATCCGAATGTACAACAAAATATCCCTAAATCTTTTTGAGAAACAAAGTAGCCTAAATACAGATCAGAGGAGACTACATCAAAATTCTTTGTAAAATGTGACACCTCCTATAAGATAGTCTATAGGGTAACTGAACAAAACACATGTTTACAAGAAGGGTCTAGAAAAGGGTCTAGCGCTGGAGAGTCTCTGGCCATCACACAGATTGTGCTCAGGTCACCAGGCCAGAAAGCACATCTCCTCCAGCCTTTGGGATAGAAGACAGGTTTTTCATTCCTTCCCTTGAAGAAATAACCCTGTGTGCTTAACCTTGCAGATTCTTCTAGTGCACGTCTGTGAGCACAGAGATGTCTTTGCCCCCTGTAGACCCCCATCATGTGGGTTAGAAAGATGGTGTGTAAATGGATCAGGGGAAAAGTGACTTCTTCCCAGATGGAACGCAGGTGGCTATCTTAAGCTAAAATAAAGGACCCAGGATCATCCCTGAAGCTAGGACTCATACGCTGCTAATAGCTGTAGAATGTGGCCTGTGGGGAGCAATGTAGAAAAGGCCTACAAGCATTACTTTCCAGCAGATACGGGGGGGGGGGTTATAACTCAAGCTGGCCGCTATTACGTCAGGTCTGCACAGTCGCCAGCTTCCCCTATCGGCACCTTGTACAACCATGGACCTTTACCGATTCCGGAGAATCATGGCAACCTTGGGACCACATTCACCAAGTGACAGACTGTGGACTGTGTTTCAGTTTCACCAGTTTTCTCTCTGATGTCCTTTCTCTGGCCCAGGATCCTATCCAGAACAGGGTCCTGTTTGCTTGGTGACAGTCTACATAGTTTTATTCAGCTTCATATCCTTGACACCCTGGAAGTCCGATATTCATATCTTTTTTTTTTTTTTTTTTTGGTTTTTCGAGACAGGGTTTCTCTATGTAGTTCTGGCTGTCCTGGAACTCACTCTGTAGAACAGGCTGGCCTCGAATTCAGAAATCCGCCTGCCTCTGACTCCCAAGTGCTGGGATTAAAGGCGGTAATGGGCTAAATTGGTTTGTGTTCCCGGTGGGTCGCACTCCCAGTCACCCACCAGAGCCCTCTGACTTTAGGAGCCGAGTTGCATTGAGACATTAGAACCAATCCCTAATACATATTTGTATGGGCAGGCATACCCTAAGATGGAGCATGTACAGAGCTCCTATGGAGACCAGAAGACAACTTCTGGGAGTCAGTTCTACTGCGTGTGACTTAAGAGATTAAACCCAGGTCATTATGGTCAGCAGCAGGCACCTTTATTCACTGAGCCTACTCAACTTTGGGTATGTTGCACAGGTGGGCCTTTGCCTCTCCAGCACTGGAAGTGTAAACCACTCCAGACTTTTCTGAACATGGGCTCTGGGGAAGCAAGCTCAGGTTTTCATTTTCCCAAGGTATGCAGCCTCCTGATTGAGGTATCACCACAGACATGGTTTGTTTGTTTTTTTTTTTTTGGTTTTTCGAGACAGGGTTTCTCTGTGTAGTCCTGGCTGTCCTGGAACTCACTCTGTAGACCAGGCTGGCCTCGAACTCAGAAATCCACCTGCCTCTGCCTCCCAAGTGCTGGGATTAAAGGCGTGCGCCACCACTGCCCAGCTGGTTTGTTTTGTTTTGTTTTTTGTTTGGTTGGTTTTCCTCTTCCTTCTCCTTCTCCTCCTCTTCCTCCTCCTCCTCCTCCTCTTCCTCCTCCTCTTCCTTCTCCTCCTCTTCTTCCTCTCCTCCCCCTCTTCCTTCTCTCTTCCTCTTCTTCCCCTCCTCCTCCTCCTCTTCCTCCTCTTCTTCCTTCTCCTCCTCTTCTTCCTCTCCTCCTCCTCTTCCTCTCCTCCTCCTCCCCTCTTCCTCCTCTCTTCCTCCTCTTCTTCCTCTCCTCCTCCTCTTCTTCCTTCTCCTCTTCTTCCTCTCCTCCTCCTCTTCCTCTCCTCTTCTTCCCTCTCTTCCTCTCCTCTTCCCCCTCTTCTTCCTCCTCTTCCTCTTCTCTTGAGACAGGGTCTATCTCTGTAGCCCTGGCTGTCCTGGAACTCCATTTGTAGATCAGGCTGGCCTCAAACTCAGAGATTTGCTTGCCTCTGCCTCCCGAGTACTGGGATTAAAGGTGTGCATCACCATTCCCCTGCTTGGTTTCTTTTTTAAAATAAGGACACTGAGCTATTTTAAATCACATCTATGTGTGTGTGTGTGTGTGGGGGGGGGGGGCTGGTATGTGCTTGTGAGTGCAGGTGCCCACTGAGGCCAGAAGAGGGCACTAGATCTCCCAAACCCTCCTACCCCATTTGAAGTTACAGGCAGCAGATACTGGGAGTAGAACATGAATATGAGCAGCAAACACTCTTAAGCACTGAGCCACCTCCCAGCTCCTGTTTTAGCCTCTTAAATTCTGGGATTATAGGCCTATGACACCATATTTAGACTCTGCTCAGTTTTGATCTATTATCTTTTATAGAATGTTCTTGAATAAGGTAAAAATGTTTGGTGTGTTCTCTGGGTTAGATTATAGAATTTAGGGACAATATCAGAGGAGTACATTATTCTTAGAAACCAAGCTTGTTTCTGTCATTCTAGCACTGGAGAGGCTAAGGCAGGAGGATCCAGAGTTGAAGGCCAGCCTTACACAGAAAGACCCTTTCTAAAAAAAATTAAAGAAGGGGCCTGGATATGGTGGTGAATATCTTTAATCCCAGCACTTGGGAGACAGGGGCTGGTGAGTCTCTATAAATTCAAATCAACCTGGTCTACATAGAAAGTTCCAGAGCAGCAAGGCTACATAGTAAGATCTTAAAAACAAAACAAAACAAAACAAAACATACAGGGGGTGCTTGTCATACAAGCCTGACAAGTGAACTCAATACCGGGAATCAGCTGGGCATGGTGGTGACCATCTTTATTCCTAGCACTCATGAGGCAGAGGCAGGCAGATCTTTGGGTTTGAGCCCAATTTAGTCTACATGGTGAATTCTAGGACAGCCAGAGTTATATAGAGAGAACCTGTTTCAAAAATAAAAATAAAATAAATAAAATAAAAGACCTAGGAATGACCCAGTCATGAATGCTGCTCGCTGACTCCCAGAAGCATGCTATAATGCATGTGCACGTGCACACACACACATGCACGAACATACCGCACGCACGAACACACACACACACACACACACACACAAACAGTAACATAGAAACTAAAAAGAAAGAAAAAAAACCAAAAAGGTGTTTTTCCTCAGACCCATCATGTGTCATGTGATCAACACGGCTCACAGCTGATGGCCTTGCCCAGTGACTTTTGGTTAAGGAGCAATCTGCCAGGTCAAGTTTCTATTATCCTCCACTTACTTCCTATTTTGTTTGGTATTGATTGATTGATACAGTCTCACTATGTAATCCTGGTAGGCCTGGGACTCTCAATGTAGACCAGCGTGGCCTAGAACTCACAGACCATCTGTCTCTGCCCCTCCCTAGTACTGGAGTTAAAGGTAGGCAGCACTACGCATGCCCAGGTCCCCTGCGTTCTATAAAGACACTAATCTAAATCCCCATACCAGGGAGGAAGTAACCCCTCTCCTGGAGGAAGGAGTGTCTGTAGTGGAAAGTTCCAAGGATGAATGAAGAGGCAGCAAAACAGATTTCTCCCTGAAGTCTCAATCCCAACTTCAGCATCCTTGGGTGGATCTTGCTTCTTAGCAGAAATCACAAACTCTAGGCTCAGTGAAAGACTCAGGAGGTGGTGGCTTTCTCTGAGTTTGAGGCCAGCCTGGTCTACATAGCAAGCTCCAGGTCAGCCAAGGCTATACAGTGAGGCCCTGTCTAAGAAACCAAAACCAAAACCAAAACCAAAACCAACCAACCAACCAAACAGCTAAACAAAAAACTCACCCCAAAATTAAGGTGGAAAATGGTAGAGCATTGAGCATTGTTGACCTTCGGTCTTTTCATACACTCTCATGGACAAAGCTCATCTGCACTCTGTGAACACACACACACACACACACACACACACACACACACACACACACACACTGGCCCCACTAGGCTATGGCTGGGCTGAGCCTGGGTCTGCACATGCAGGGTTATATTGGCTCTTCACCTTGGAAGGCTGCTAGTGAACACTCTGGTCTTTGCATAAAGATGAAATCACCTAGTGCCAGTATTTCAGCACATGTCCCCACCACCAATCCACACACCCCTGAGGTTAGTAGCAGTTTTGAACCTCTCCAGAAACCTTTGTCTTTGCTGGAGTATTCCTCCTCCTCCCCTTCACAAGGCCGTTTTCCAGCCAACTGCCTTTCCACCCATACCTGGAATTCAAGGACAGGTCCTCATTTCCTTGTTTATGTCCTGTCCTATTAGCTGGGTTCTCAATAAACCCAATGGAGCATGCTGCTTCTCCTGTGACTGTAGAAAGAGCAGCCTCAGTACACAAATGCCATGTCTTCAGGAGCGCTCATGCCTGTTCCACGTGTAAAATAAAGGACCATTGCAGAGATTGAGTGAATGCAGGCAAAACTGGTGCGTGAAGCTGAGATGCCCAGTAATATTCATTACCATCATTAATTAGTATAATAGACTTAACAGGCCTTCCACAAGGAGGTGCTAACTCAGAACCACTCCTGACCGTTTTTTTTTTTAAAACAGCATGATATTTGATCAGTGCTATTATCATTGTCATCGTCGTCTGGAAGATGTTTTATTTTGTTGTTTGTTTTTGTTTTTTTCTGACACAAGAAAGAGTCTCACTGTATAACCCTGGCTGTCCTAGAACTCACTCTGTAGACCAAGCTGGCTTCAAACTCAAGAGATCCACTTGCCTCTGTCTCGAGTGCTGGAAAGGCGTGAACCACCACGCCTGGCCTGGAAGATGTTTTAAAACGAGCCATTTTTTTTTTTTCCCCACCGCCTTTTCCTGGTCTCCTCCCTAGCTGCCCAGGGATGCTCCTCAAGCCTCGGCCCTCCCAGCCTGAGCCAGAGCCAGGGCTGAAGATTCTGGCCCTTGTGGACCACAGGTTCCCATCGCCCCGCCCACAGGCGGCTGGACGGCCAGTGGTCTCCACGGAAACCCACTCAGGGGCGTGTCCATGTTAAGCCTGACAGAAATCTTCGCCTATTCAGTTGAAGTTTTTTGGCCGAGGAGCGCCAGAGTGATTTCTGAGTGGATTATCTTTAATGAAGGGCGGGAATAAGGCGAGAGCTGTTACCATCTTTACCAATTAAAAGCCGAGATAGCTTTGATGGACAAGCGTAGCGGGAAGAGACCAGGAATGCCGGTTGTCACCCAACCGGCCGGCCGCAGTGAGGAGAAAAGGCCAATCAGAAAGTGGCAGGGGCGGGGCTAGGGGACCGGTTGCTCCGGAAGTGGAGGGAGGGGGTGAAAATGGCGCCCAGCTCGAAATCGGAGCGGAACAGCGGGGCCGGGAGCGCCGGCGGCGGCCCTGGGGGGACCGGGGGGAAGCGGGCGGTGGGGCGGCGGCGGGAACACGTTCTCAAGCAGCTGGAGCGAGTCAAGGTGAGGCCTGGAGCCTGAGGCGAGCGCGCCCGGTTGTGAGGAGGAGGGGAGGCGGCCGAGGGAGGGCGGCGCGGCGAGGTGGGGGGCGGGGCCGGGAGGGGGCTGGGCGGGCCGGGCAGTGGGGATGGGGATGGGTTTGGCGGTGTTGAGGCTGGTGCTGAGGCGCGGGCTGGGCTGGCGAAGGTTGGTGCCTTGTGTGGTGTGGAGCCAGCTAGGCGGGTCACCTGCAGGGGGCCTTGGATGAAAGCTGCTGGGCGAGATCATTAAGAAGGGGCTTGGGTGGAGGAGGCCGGGGAGAATCAGAGAGGAAGAACGGCGATGGAGGCGGATGGGCGCGTTACCGTAGAGGCTGTCCGAGGAATCTGGAGGAAGGGGAGACCTTGGTTTAGACCGATTTTTCAAAGCGCTGCCCCTTTTTGGAGCTTCCCCCCCTGAAGAGGAGCTGCTACCGGCACTGGGCATCCTCTGATGTTCCCTGTCTGTCCCAGCCTCGACCATCTCTGTCTCTAGTTCGTGAACCTAGGTCTGTCTCAGTCATTGAATAGAGGAATGTTTCCAGAGAGAGCCAGGTCTTCTCAAAGTAGACGTCCCTTAGTCAGGGCTCTGTCTCCATTGTCAGAGAACACCTGGAGGGACAGGAATGTGGATAATGTCAGGTGGGCAGCAGTGGAGCAGGATTGTCAATGTGCACGGGAAGTTGGGACCTAGGTGAGGGCAAAACCTGCCTTTTAACTGGTGCTCCCGAGGCACGGCTGTGGCTCTGCCCTTAGCCTAGACACTCCCTGGGCAAGGGTTATATCCTCTCAGGAAGGCTTGTCTGACAGAGCCATTCCCTTCATGGGTTGAGATGAACTGGGGGCAAGGTGCCAGCTCTTCCCACTAAATGGCTATCTCTTGAAGGCGGGCCAAAATAGCTCCCTAGTGGTCAGCTTTATGCCTGTTTTTCCTCAGATCCTTCCTTGGTGATGTTTTAGGGTGTGACAGTTGGTTGGCAGGTAGCAGTTAATTAAGAAAGGGATTTTCTTAATAATGGATTGGAGCATTGGGAATCCTGGGAGCTTTAGGCTCTGGGGCCAGTGATGTGGCTCCAGAGGTACAGGCACTTCCTACCAAACCTAATAACATGTGTGATTCCCAGGACCCACGTAGTGAGAGGGCATGCAGACTCCTGTAAATTGCCCTCACCTCTACTGTGGGTTGTAGTCTGCATACTAACTACATTGTAAAAAGAGAAATGGGTCCCCTGGTGGGCTCATTGGGAGCAGGCACATAAATACTTGGTCCCCACGTCCTAGTCCTGTCTCATGGGTCAGCTTTTAGGAAGGAGTCAGTTGTCCTAGTGAGGGGATCCTTCCAGAGGGAGATGTAGGGCCTATAGACTGGGAGGACTCTGGATCCAAACAGGGCTATGGCTGGGATGTAACATGGTTTCCTTGGTGGGGCAGGGACAGGGGTGCTTTTGTAAGGTTACTTGGCTTCAGTGTCTCCATCTGCCCCAGCAGTGGGCCTCTGCCCCTGGTAAGGAGGCTGGAAGGCCACTTGGCTAAAGAGCCTTGGCTGTCTCTTCCCCAGATCAGTGGGCAGCTCTCACCTCGTCTTTTCCGGAAGCTGCCCCCTAGGGTCTGCGTGTCCCTCAAGAACATCGTAGATGAGGATTTTCTCTATGCAGGGTGAGGCTGAGGCCAGGCTGGGTGGCGGCAGGTGGGGCTGTGAGCTGGTCCTCATCTGACCCCTGCCTTTCTGCCCCACAGCCATATCTTCCTGGGATTTTCCAAGTGTGGCCGCTATGTCCTCTCCTACACCAGCAGCAGTGGGGATGACGACTTCTCCTTCTACATTTATCACCTCTACTGGTGGGAGTTCAACGTTCACAGCAAGCTCAAGCTGGTAGGACCAGGCCTTCTCTGTCAGCAGGCCTGCACTGGGCTGACCCTTCAGACAGCAGGGACTCAGCCTGTGTCCTGTGTAAAATGGCAGTGATGTACCAGTGGGGTGACCCATGTAGAGTTACTGATTTGTTGGGTCAAACTGGTGATTTCGTTTGGCTTAGGTGTCATATATAGCCCATTTGACACCGTTGCCCTGGGCCAGGATGCAGCCAGGTTTCTTAGATTCGCACAGGTTGTCACAGTGGCTTTAGCATTTATCCTTGACCCCTGCCTCGTGATGGGACTACTTCAGTTTTTGTTCTTATGAACTCTGTTACCCAGAGGGAGCAGGGAGGTAATATATCCAGTCAGGTGCCCTCCAGCTTGCAGGGCTCTCTTTGGCTCAGGCCTACCTGGGCCACTTGCAGTGGAGCTCTTTTCTAGGTTGGTTCTTGGTTCTAGCCCTTCCTTGCTCTGGTCCGGCCCTACTTAGCTTCCCGCTGACCGAGCATGCCGCTTAGGTCCGGCAGGTGCGGCTCTTCCAGGATGAGGAGATCTACAGTGACCTGTACCTGACTGTGTGTGAGTGGCCTAGCGACGCTTCCAAGGTCATCGTGTTTGGTTTCAAGTGAGACTGGGGGCAGGTAGGGTGGCTGTGGGCAGGCGGGGTGGGCTTGTAACCCCTCCACGGGCCTGAGGCTGAGGGTGTGCTACCCCTAGCACCCGCTCAGCCAACGGGATGCTCATGAACATGATGATGATGAGCGATGAGAACCATCGTGACATCTACATCAGCACAGTGGCTGTGCCACCTCGGGGCCGCTGTGCTGCCTGCCAGGACGCCAGTCGTGCTCACCCAGGTGAGCCACTTGGGGCCTTAGAGGGCGACGTGGTCTACTGCTAGGACATGAAGTGAGCTATAGTGTGTCTTGCTGCAGGGGACCCAAGCGCACAGTGCCTGCGGCACGGCTTCATGCTGCACACCAAATACCAGGTGGTGTACCCCTTCCCCACCTTCCAGCCTGCCTTCCAACTCAAGAAGGACCAGGTGGTGCTGCTCAACACCAGCTACTCTCTGGTGGCCTGTGCTGTCTCCGTCCACGTGGCAGGTAGGCCCATTTCTATTCAGAACTCAGACCAGGCAGCCTGGCTGAGGGGTCAGATCTCTCACGGTTAGCTGGGAGGAGGGAAGGCTGGGCTGGCATGTTCAGTGAGTGCCTTATAGCTACGTGACATCAAGCTAGGAGCTGTTTTAGCAGTAGTGGGGCTGAGGGTCGTACCCTGGGCAGGAAGAGTGCCGGGGCTGCTCTGCACAGTGACCTGCTGAGCACAGGTAGGACTGTTTCTGCCCAGCATGTCAAGAAAGAGGACGATGCGCCGGGCGGTGGTGGCGCACGCCTTTAATCGCAGCACTTGGGAGGCAGAGGCAGGCGGATTTCTGAGTTCGAGGCCAGCCTGGTCTACAGAGTGAGTTCCAGGACAGCCAGGGCTACACAGAGAAACCCTGTCTCGAAAAACCACAAAAAAAAAAAAAAAAAAAAAAAAAAAAAAGAGGACGATGCAATGAAGTACAGTTAATAGGTTCGCGGTCAGGGGCATGTCTTAGGCAGGGCATCTTTGTGTAAAAATGAGAGACCATGTCCATACAGCGTTGATGGAGTGACAGTGGGCAGTGCTGGGATCCCTTTATTGATGGTGTGAACAATGGGCAGTGCCGGGATCCCTCTATTGATGGTGTGAATAGTGGGCAGTGCCGGGATCCCTCTATTGATGGAGTGAACAGTGGGTGGTGCCGGGATCCCTCTATTGATGGAGTGACAGTGGGCAGTGCTGGGATCCCTCTATTGATAGTGTGAACAGTGGGTGGTGCCAGGATCCCTCAATTGATGGAGTGAACAGTGGGCAGTGCCAGGATCCCTCAATTGATGGAGTGAACAGTGGGTGGTGCCGGGATCCCTCTATTGATGGTGTGAATAGTGGCCGGTGCCGGGATCCTTCTATTGATGGAGTGACAGTGGGCAGTGCCAGGATCCGTCTATTGATGGAGTGACAGTGGGCAGTGCCAGGATCTATTGATGGTGTGAACAGTGGTCAGTGCCGGGATCCCTCTATTGATGGAGTGACAGTGGGCAGTGCCAGGATCCCTCAATTGATGGAGTGAACAGTGGGTGGTGCCGGGATCCCTCTATTGATGGTGTGAATAGTGGCCGGTGCCGGGATCCCTCTATTGATGGAGTGACAGTGGGCAGTGCTAGGATTCCCTCTGTTGATGGAGTGACAGTGGGCAGTGCCAGGATCCCTCAATTGATGGAGTGAACAGTGGGCAGTGCCAGGATCTCTCTATTGATGGAGTGACAGTGGGCAGTGCCGGGATCCTTCTATTGATGGTGTGAATAGTGGGCGGTGCCGGGATCCTTCTATTGATGGAGTGACAGTGGGCAGTGCCGGGATCCTTCTATTGATGGAGTGACAGTGGGCGGTGCTGGGATCCCTCTATTGATGGAGTGAATAGTGGGTGGTATCGGGATCCCTCTATTGATGGAGTGACGTGGGCAGTGCTAGGATCCCTCTATTGATGGTGTGAATAGTGGGTGGTGTCAGGATCCCTCTATTGATGGTGTGAACAGTGGGTGGTGCTGGGATCCCTCTATTGATGGTGTGAATAGTGGGCAGTGCCGGGATCCTTCTATTGATGGAGTGACAGTGGGCAGTGCCAGGATCCGTCTATTGATGGAGTGACAGTGGGCGGTGCCAGGATCTGTCTTGATGGTGTGAACAGTGGGCAGTGCCAGGATCTATTGATGGTGTGAACAGTGGGCAGTGCCAGGATCTATTGATGGTGTGAACAGTGGGCAGTGCTGGGATCCCTCTATTGATGGAGTGACAGTGGGCAGTGCTGGGATCCCTCTATTGATGGTGTGAACAGTGGGTGGTGCCGGGATCCCTCTATTGGTGGAGTGAACAGTGGGCAGTGCCAGGATCCCTCTATTGATGGTATGAACAGTGGGCGGTGATGGGATCCCTCTATTGATGGAGTGACAGTGGTCAGTGCCAGGATCCTTCTATTGATGGAGTGACAGTGGGTGGTGCCAGGATCCCTCCATAGTCAGTGTCACCCTTCCAACACTAGAGCACAGTTAGTACATACTTGGCTGTTACGTATCCTTTGTGTCAGGGAATACTAGCAACAAATCTCATGGTATCTCCTTTGTTAGATGATGTCTGTGAAGCCCTACCTAGCCTAGAACTCACAGGCCTCTGCCTCTTTTTTTTTTTTTTTCCAAATGGGGAGGAGGTTTATTCAGATCGGGCAAAGGTGGGGAGAAGAAGGTGGAAGGATAAGAGGGAAGAGAAATAGAGGCCAGCCATGACCACGTGGAGAGAGAGGAGGGGGGAGGGGACAGAGAGGCAAGAGGGTAAGAGAGAGGGTAAGAGAGAGGCCTCTGCCTCTTGAGTGCTAGAGTTAAAGGTGTATATCAACCATACCTGACTTTCATGGTGTATTTTTGTTTTAATTTTTAAATTACGTTTTATTTTATATTACTTTTTTGTATGTTTTGTATGTTTATCAGTTCATGCATGTATTCATGTGCATGTACCAGGGAAGTCTGGATAACTTTCAGAAGTTCATTCTATCATGCAGATTCCAGGAATTTTGAACTCAGGCCTAAACATCTAGTGGCAAGCACTTTTTCCTGCTAAGCCATTTCTGTGTCTTGATAGAGTGACACGTGAGGACGTAGGGTCATGCCAGTGTCTGTCAGGAAGAGAGTGAGTCTGAGCCTGTAGCTCTGCCCTGCTGGCCCCCTCCTCCAGAAGCCTGGAGTCTACAGCTGCGAGGTCAGGTCCATAGCAGATTGTCAGGTGCCTCTGCTGCTCTTCCCTGAGGTAGAAGAGGACTGTCCGGTGGAACAGCAGAGAAAGGCCATGACATACATGTTACACTGGACACAGACAGAAAAGAGCTATAGCTGTATACTACTTTGGGCATATAATGTTTTGATTTGGGGAGTGCTCAAGACTAGTCCCATTAAAGTGGCTGCCCTGGGGCAGGAGAAGGAAGAGGCAGGGCCAAGTTCATGTGACCAAGCTGACCATTAAGGACGGGAACTTCATCCTCAGACTCAGCTTTGAGTTTTCCCCAGCCCTCCCTGGACACCTGTGTCACTATGGAAGAGGATAGCTAAGCTTTATTAAGGCTGTGCCACCTGCTGACCATGAACCTTGCACACGGGGCCCGAGCAAGGACTGAGGAGTCTTGGCCTGGGGACCTATATTGGCTTTGTCCCTAGCCTGGTGTCCAGCTTGTCACAGAAGTTTATGCTAAGCAGGTTTCAACTTAACCTCTCTCCTGAGTGTCCCACCGTGGGCCCTTGGACAAAAACCTCTTCTGAGGGGGGTAGTGCTCCTTATAGAGAGGGGTGTGGCACTCCTTGGTGGCTTGTTAGGTTCCTCTGCTAAATCCTACTTCCTCCAGTAAATGTGGCCTGTCTGCTTGTGCTGGTCTGGTCCAGTTATGAGAACTCAGCTCTTACCTGTTCTCGCTGCAGACAGGGGCTCCAAGGGCAAAGCTTGTGCATCTCATTGGCTGTCCTTTCTGAGGAGCATGATAAATGTCCAAACTGAGCTTTGAGCACTAGCCTGGGTTCTGCTCCCAGCATACTTCTAATCTTGAATGAATGCATGTCTGTATAGGTCTGATCTTTGTGTTCAGACTATATGTGTTTTCTAAACTTACATCCTTCTAAGGGCTTCAGCCTGACTTGAGCACAGAAATGGCTCCTGGGGGGTCCCTTTAGGTGGCTTTCTGATCCAGGCTTTGAACTGTGGTGACATAGCCCACTTTCGTGCTTTTTTGCAGGTGACAGCAGTTTCTGCCAAATCCTGTATGACCACACAGCTTTGCCCCCAGCCCCACCCAGCTCTCCAGGACCTTGGAGCCCTGAGACAGTTCCCTCTTTCTCCGGCCTTGGTGTTGAGGTGGTCCCAGCCCTGCCTTCTGGAGCCCCTGAGCCCTCACCAGCCATTGCCAAGGCCAAGGAGTTTGTGGCTGACATCTTTCGCAGGGCCAAAGAGGCCAAGGGTAGTAGTACCTTGGAGGAAGCTCGGCTGCCCTCTGACTTGGGGCCCTCAAACAGCCGCTGCCGCCCACCTTTAGAGCCGCAAGTCCCAAGTAGGGACACGGTCCCCGGGGAAAGCCCTCCTGCTGCAGAGACCACGGTTCCCGAGCCTGGCTACGTCAATTACACCAAGCTGCACTATGTGTTACAGTCTGGGGAAGGGACAGAGCCTGAGGATGGTGAGGGGCCTTCCTGGGACAGGATCTGGGATGGGGCAGTCCCAAGAGGACCGCTGGCCTGCTCCTACCTTCTGCCTGCCTCCCCAGAGTTTGAGGATGACAAGATCTCCCTGCCCTTTGTGGTGACTGATCTCCGTGGCCGCAACTTACGGCCCATGCGAGAGCGGACAGACATGCAGGTGGGTAGCCTGTTGCAAGCGTAGGTGACCAGGATCTCAGGTGGGTTGGTGCTACCCCTAGCTTTCTGTCATCTATCCCCAGGGCCAGTACCTGACAGTGGAGCAGCTTACCCTGGACTTTGAGTATGTCATCAATGAGGTCATCCGCCATGATGCCACCTGGGGTCACCAGTTCTGCTCTTTCAGTGACTATGATATAGTCATCTTGGAGGTGAGGGTGGGCACAGCAGGAGGCAGGAGTGTTCCCACTCTAGGATCTCTGTCTGTAACCATCACTTCTTGCTCCCAGGTCTGCCCAGAAACTAATCAGGTCCTGATCAACATTGGTTTGCTGCTCTTGGCCTTCCCAGCGCCCACTGAAGAGGGCCAGCTTCGGTGAGTGGCAGGGCCTTTGGCCAACCCTTATGTGGGGCACACAGACCCGCTGTGCAGGATGTACAGGGTGGACAGACAGAACCTGGAGAGCCTGTGCAAGAGACTCACCAGCCCACCCTGTTGTCTTCCACCATCACAGACCCAAGACCTATCACACCAGTCTCAAGGTGGCCTGGGACCTCAACACGGGCATCTTTGAGACCAGTCAGCGTGGGCGATCTAACTGAGGTCAAAGGGACAGACCAGGTGAGGCGAGGCAGGACTGTGAGTTGCCAGGGAACCCTGGTGGTTGGCAGGAAAGTCCCTCTTCACTCACTCACCTGGTCCCCAGTGGCAGTGTCTGGAAGCTCCTACCGAAAGAGTTGTGTGGACATGGTCATGAAATGGCTGGTGCCCGAGAGCAGTGGCCGCTATGGAACAGAATGACCAATGAGCACTGCACAAAGGTAGGAAGTGCCCTAGCGGGCAGGACACCCGATCTTACCCCTGGATCCCTGGCATGCTGGATGTAAGGAGTGTCCTGGGATGTGATTGGCATCCAGCTATGGCTGGAGAAGCGGGTGGGAATCATTGGTGAACTGTCTCTGGAACCTTTGGGTCTTGTTAGGCCATTGAGTTAGCTACCGTATTGGACAAGTGGATCATGGCTCTGCGTGCCGTATCCTTCTCTGCAGGGTGCTCACTGAAGGTTCTGGCAGACAGTGAGCGCTACACGTGGATCGTGCTGTGAGGGCTGGACTGCTCTGGACCCTGACTCCAACTACCTCCATGGCCCACAGAGGACCACCTTCCTGGGCTGGCCTAAGAGGGCCACAACCGGCACTAGTGTTAGGTTGCGGGATGGGACTGGTGCAGCAGCCTCTGGGTGGCCCGAGAGTCTGGATGTGTCTTTATTTATGCCTATTTAAGTTGGGAAAGGGCAGAGAGAGGAGTCCCTTAGGCCTGGCCTGCCCCAGCAAAGCCCAGTCCTGTTTCCTGTGCTCTGGCCCTTCTCCTTGGCTGCAAGTGTAGCCCTTTAGGGAGGCCAGTGGTTCTAGCCTCTCTCACTGAGGGTGGGAACCCCGTGGCCACCTCGCCTTGTTCTTCATGTACTAAATGCTTTATTTCTGACCTGGCTGGTGTCCCTTTCTATCCTCAGCACACCACTCCACACACACTCCCATCTAACCCTGCTCTCGGCATCAGTAGACAAAGATCACAGCAGTATTTATTGTTTTAAGAAAGACTACAAAAAGGTAGAAAACAGCACACTAAACTACCACGCGCGTGGATACTTTGACCACTGGGAAGGGAGGCCCATGGGGAGTGTGCAGGACCACCCCAAAAGCTGTAGCACGCGGGGCACACAAAATAGTGACTTCTATACAATAGGCCAGATTTTCTTTTCTCCATAAACATCTATCACAGATTGAAGACACTGAGAAAACGGGAACGGATAAGGCCATGATGGTTGGAAAAAAACCCAACAAGTTACTGACTCCGCTCAAGCGGCACTCACTAATCACAATAGTTACGGGGGTCGGGGGGCACTGCACGGAGGAGAAGCATCTCTGGGAGCAGGTTTCGGTCACAAGCTGATGGGGTGGAAGGCGCAGGGCGAGGCCTTGGGTCTGGAGCACCTGGCCCTGCAGCCAGCCGGATGCTCCTCTTTGGAAGCTGGAGGCCGGGGCCCTTCACGATATGCCCCTCTCTGGGCTGCGGGCCAGGAGAACCCAGCTCTGGAGAAGGTGCAACACCCACAGCTTTAATTGCACTTATACAAGAAAGGGGAGCAGTGGGGTACTGCTGCTGACAGTAGGGGTCCCAAGGTGCTACCCACCTGCGCCTGCCCAGACAGGCTGTGCAGAGCCAGCCAGAGAGCAGAATAAGTTAACAGTTCCGCAGGGGAGGAGCTGGCCTGCTGCCCTCTGGGTTGGTAATGGGGGTGGGGAGGGGGGGACAGGGCTGTGAGCTGGGCGAGGGGAAAAGGGACACCTAGGCAGGTTCCTTAAGGCACGTCTTTTGTGTCAGGGTTTGCAGCTTCGGGTCTGCCCAGCCCCGCCCGTGATTGTACCAGCCTCATATGAGGGGAGATTCTCCTAGCCTTCCCTGTCAGGGGACCCTCTCCAGCTCTGGCATGTGCTGGAAGGGTGACAGTGAAGCCACAAAAACAGGACTGGACCCTGGCTTGGAGGGGCAGCAGTGGCAGTTGGGCGAGTGGAGGGGTGCAGGGGAGTCTCAGGCTTAACTGGAGGGCAGGGCCTGCACAAAGAGGCCTCGAGTGTCAGTCCGCGCCAGTTTCGCCGGTGGCTCCAGAGTTTCTGGGCCTAGTGCGGGAGATTCACTGCCAGCTGCCAGCGAGATGTCCTGTGGCAGCTCATCCTCACTCTCCTCTTCCTCCTCTTCTTCCTCATCTGGGGCACAACCACCAGACCCAGCTCAGCGACAGACTGAAATTTCCAGGGACACTTGGCCTCCCCCATCATCTGCCCCCACCCTGGAACCCAGATCCGAGGTGGGGACATGCATTGCTACCTTTGTCAGGGTCCAAGGGATTCAGTGAGGTGGCCAGGTTTGCAAACTGGAAGAAGAGAAAGGAAAAAGTCAGGGTTCGACTCCCTGGCAACTGCCCATGCCCTAGTACCTTGCCATGCACACCTCTCCCATGACTGCGATTGGAGTCTCGCCCTTGGCCTGGGCCACTCTGTGCTCGATCAGGTAGTACATGTACTCGTCATAGAGCAGCCGGATGAGGTGGAAGGAGCCGAAGCTGGCAGCACTGCGCAGGTCAGGTCCCGGATTACCATGGAGCTGGGGGCAGTGACCAAGAGACTGTCAAGACGTCGGGGCTATTCACCCTACTCTGCAGCTGGCAGGCTTTCCCTAGCCTCTACCCACCACTTCTTGCAGGCGCACCTTTGAAGGAAGGTCTTCTCTATCACACACTGGAATGCCCCTGGTCTCATCCCTCCCAGCCACACCCCGGGCTTCACAGGCGCGCACCTGTAGAAGGACCACTTGAGGAGGAAGAGCTTGGCCTGCTTTGGGGAAGCCGGAACTGCCCTGGTAGGGCTTGAGCACCTGGCTCACGACGCCATCCAGCCAGGCTGCCCATTGTTCCAGTGAGTTCTGCTGCTGCAGCGTCACCTTGAAGTCCTGCTCCAACGCTGCACCACACGGTCCTCGCAGCGACACACCCTGAGGCCTGCTCCTGGGCCAGCAGGCAGCCGCT